>NW_027254684.1:0-195000 GCF_044704955.1 Pristiophorus japonicus | reverse complement strand
CTCTCTGTCTCCATTTCTGTGTTACTCATTCTCTGTCTCTATTTCTATCTCTCTATATTTCTGTCTTTCTCCCTCTGTCTCTTTCTCTGTCTCTCTCTCTCTGTCACCCTCTATTTCTGTCTCTCTCTCTCTCTCTGTCACCCTCTCTTTCTGTCACTCTCTCTCTGTCTCTCATTCTCTCTGTATCTCTCCCTGTCTTTATCTCTGTCTTTCACTCTCTCTCTATCAATCTCTCTCTCTATCAATCTCTCTCTCTATGTCAATCTTTGTCTCTCTCTGTCAATCTCTCTCTCTGTCTCTCTATCTGTCTCTCTCTGTCTCTCTTTCTCTCTCTCTCTCTCACTCTCTGTCACCCTCTCTCTCTGTCTTTCTTTCTCTCTCTCTCGCTCTCTGTTTCTCTCTCTCTCTCTCTATTTCTGTCTCTCTCGCGCCCTCTCTCTGTCTATCTGTATCTCACCCGGTCTTTATCCCCATCCTTCACTCTCTCTATCAATCTCTCGTTCTGTCTCTTTCTCTCTCTCTGTCTCTCTCACTCTGTATCTTTCTCTCTCTCTCACGCTGTCGGTCTCTCTCTCTCTCTCTCTCTCTGTCTGTCTCTCTGTCTCGTTCTCTCTCTCTGTTTCACTCTCTCTCTCTCTTTCCCTCTCTGTCACTCTCTCCCTCTCGCTCTGTCTCTCTCTCTCTCTGTGTCTCTCTATCTGTCTTTCCCTCTCTCTCTCTGTCTCTCTCTCGCTCTGTCGCTCTCTCTGTCTGTCTCTCTGTCTCTCACTCTCTTTCACTCTCTCCCTGTCTCTCTCCCTCTCGCTCTGTCTCTCTCTCTCTCTCTCTGTCTCTCTATCTGTCTTTCCCTCTCTCTCTCCGTCTCTCCCTCTCCCTCTGTCTTGCTGTCTGTCTGTATCTCCCCACAATTCTGTCTCTCTGTCTTTCTCTTTCGATCTGCCTATCTCTGTCTCTCTCTCTATCTGTCTGTCGATCTCTCTCAGTCTCTCTCTCTGTCTCACTCTGTCTCTCTTTCTCTCCATTTTTTCCCTCTCTCTCTGTCTCTCTCTCTCTGTCTCTCGATCTCTGTTTTTGTTTTTCTCTTCATTTTTCCCTCTCTCTCTCCCTCTCTCACACTCTCGCTCTGTCTCTCTCTCTATGTTTCTGTTTCTCACTCCATCTTTCCCTCTCTCTCTCTCTCACACAGTCTCGCTCTCTCTGTCTCGCTCTCTCTGTCTCTCTCTCTCTCTCTCTCTGTTTCTGTTTCTCTCTCCATCTTTCCCTCTCTCTCTGTCTCTCTTTCACTCTCGCTCTGTCTTTCTCTCTCTCTGTCTCTCTGTTTCTGTCTTTCCCTCCCACTCGCTATCTCTCTCTCTCTCTCTCTCTCTCTCTGTCTTTCTCTCCATCTCTCCCTCTCTCTGTATCTCTCTATAATTATGTCTCTCTCATTCACTCTGTCTGTCTGCCTATCTCTGTCTCTCTCTCTGTCTCTGTTTCACTCTCTCCCTCTCTCTCTCTCTCTCTCACTCTCTATATCTCTGTCTCTCTCTCTCCGTGTCTCTGTTTCACTCTCTCCCTGTCTCTCTCTATGTCAATCCCCAAACTAATCCCACTGCCCCGCTCTCTCCTCATAGTCCTGTATCAATCCCCAAACTAATCCCACTTCCTTGCTCTCTCGCCATAGCTCTGTATCAATCCCCAAACTAATCCCACTGCCCCGCTCTCTCCCCATAGTCCTGTATCAATCCCCAAACTAATCCCACTGCCCCGCTCTCTCCCCATATTCCTGTTTCAATCCGCAAACTAATCCCACTGCCCCGCTCTCTCCCCATGGTCCTGTATCAATCCCCAAACTAATCCCTCTGCCCCGCTCTCTCCCCATAGTCCTGTGTCAATCTCCAAACTAATCCCACTGCCCTGCTCTCTCTCCATAGTCCTGTATCAATCCCAAACTAATCCCACTGCCCCACTCTCTCCCCATAGTCCTGTATCAAACCCAGAATCTATACAGAAAGAGAGAGAGAGTAGGGACACACACACTCTCTCTCTCTCTATGTCTCTCACTCTTTGTCTCGCTCTCTGTCTCTCTCTATGTCTGTCTCTCTCCCTCTCTCTCTCTCCATCTCTGTCTCTGTCTCACTCGATGTCTCTCTCCCTCTCTCTCTCTCCCTCTCTGTCTCTCTCTCTCTATGTCTGTCTACCTCTCTCTCCCTCCCTCTCTGTCTCTGTCTCACTCGATGTCTCTCTCCCTCTCTCTCTCTCCCTCTCTGTCTCTCTCTCTCTATGTCTGTCTACCTCTCTCTCCCTCCCTCTCTTTCTCTTTCTCACGTGATGTCTCTCTATCTCTCTCTCTCTCCCTCTCTGAGTATCTTTCTGCCCGCATCATCCGTGACCTGACAATGACTTGACCCCGCGCGGATAGGGTCAGGAGCAGAGGTCAGAGGTCGGGAGTTAGAAAATGTAATCCCAAATGACACATTGTAAATCCCAGTGAGACTGTAAACAAACCGATACAAATATAAAATGTGAGAAGACTTTAATAAAAAGTAAACGCAGACAGCAGCTCCATCCCCGCCCTTTCACATCACTGCCCCGCTCCTTTGTATTAAAAAGCAGCAATAAGTTGTGCTCTGAAAGTGAGCACATTGCTCAGGTATCAGCAACACGCACCATTGGTGATGGGAAATACACAAACTATCTCTCTTCACAGAGACCCGGAGTTTGTAAACCTTCGCTTTAAAGGGCTGAATGTTCACATTTCCTCCGTGCGGGCTGTAAAACTGGAGCCGATCCCCTAACACCCGAGTTGTGGGAGGTAAAAGTGAGAATTCACCCCAGAGTGTTTATCCGTCCCTTGTAGTACATTGTAGACCACTGACAGCCAGGAGATGGGGAGGGTGAGCTGGGCAAAGGTCTGTAAAGTTTTACAGTACAATATCACCAGCTGCTGGTGTACATCAATACTGCAGTAATACCAACATTGGAGAGACATTCGCTTCATTTCACAATTCAGGCAAGGTCTTTCTTCAGAACTGAGAGATAATTGGATCAGAGAGAAGGTAAAATAAACAGGGGCCTGCAAAGTTGTCATTAAATCCCCTCATCTTTCTGAGTACATAACTCACTCAGAGAATTGTGAACCTGCGGAATTCTCTGCCTGACTCCAATGACTGAGTGAATCCCTTCCCACCGTCATAGAGGTGAACAGTCTCTCCCCAGTGTGAACTCGCTGGTGTATCAGCAGGTGGGATAACTGAGTGAATCCCTTCCCACACTCAGAGAGGTGAACAGCCTCTCCCCAGTGTGAACTCACTGGTGTATCAGTAGGTGGGATAACTGAGTGAATCCCTTCCCACACTCAGAGAGGTGAACGGTCTCTCCCCAGTGTGACCTCACTGGTGTATCACCAGGTGGGATAACTGAGTGAATCCCTTCCCACACTCAGAGAGGTGAACGGCCTCTCCGCTGTGTGAACTCGCTGGTGTATCAGCAGGTGGGATAACTGAATGAATCACTTCCCACAGTCAGAGAGGTGAACAGTCTCTCCACTGTGTGAACTCGCCGATGTGTTTCCAGCTGGGACGGGTAGTTGAAACATTTCCCACAGTCCCCACATTTACAGGTTTTTTCTCCAGTGTGACTGCACTTGTGTCTCTCCAGGTTGGATAATCGGCTGAATCCTTGCCCACACACACAGCACGTGTACAGTTTCTCCCCGCTGTGAACAGTGTTTTTTGCTTCCATGGTCAAAGGCCGAAGATATTCAGGTCCCGATGAATCGAATCACTCCATCAGGTCTGGATGTGATGTTAGGTTCGAGCCTCTGGTCGACAAATCTTCCCCGTTTAATACCCTGTAAAGTGAACTTCTGTAAAGTAATGTGAAAGAATAACAATAGAATATAAGAAATAGGAGCAGGAGTAGGCCATACGGCCCCTCGAGCCTGCTCCACCATTCAATAAGATCATGGCTGATCTGATCATGGACTCAGCTCCACTTCCCTGCCCGCTCCCCATAACCCTTTACTCCCATAATCGCTCAAAAATCTGTCTATCCCCGCCTTAAATATTTTCAATGTCCCGGCTTCCACAACTCCCTGGGACAGGGAATTCCACAGATTTATAACCCTCTGAGAATAAATTCCTCCTCATCTCAGTTTTAAATGGACGACCCCTTACTCTGAAACTATGCCCCTGGTTTTAGTTTCCCCTATGAGTGGAACATCCTCTCTGCATCCACCTTGTCAAGCCCCCTCAGTATCTTTTATGTTTCAATAAGATCACATCTCATTCTTCTTAACTCCAGTGTGCATAGGCCCAGCCTACTCAACCTTTCTTCATAAGTCAACCCCCTCACCTCAGGAATCAACCCTGTGAACCTTCTCTGAACTGCTTCCAATGTAAGTATATCCTTCCTTAAATACAGAGACCAAAACTGCACGCTGTACTCCAGGTGTGGCCTCATCAATACCCTGTACAGTTGTAGCAGGACTTCTCTGCTTTTATACTCTATCCCCCTTGCATTCCCAGCTTCTCCAATCTATCCAGGTAACTGAAGTCCCTCATCCCTGGAATCATTCTCGTAAATCTTTCCTGCACCCTCTATAAGGCCTTCATATTTTTCCAAAACTGCGTTGCACAGAGATGGGTCTGGATCACTAGACCCTGAGACTGATCCCTCACACACTGAGCCTCACATTCACACACACTTCAGCTGGGTCTGGATCACTGGACCCTGAGACTGGTCCATCACACACTGAGCCACACATTCACACACACTTCAGCTGGGTCTGGATCACTGGACCCTCATTCTGCTGGTCCCTCACACACTGAGCCTCACATTCACACACACTTCAGCTGGGTCTGGATCACTGGACCCTCATTCTGCTGGTCCCTCACACACTGAGCCTCACATTCACACACACTTCAGCTGGGTCTGGATCACTGGACCCTGAGGCTGGTCCCTCACACACTGAGCCTCACATTCACACACACTTCAGCTGGGTTTGGAACACTGGACCCTGAGACTGGTCCCTCACACACTGAGCCTCACATTTACACACACTTCAGCTGGGTCTGGATCACTGGACCCTGAGACTGGTCCCTCACACACTAAGCCTCACATTTACACACACTTCAGCTGGGTCTGGATCACTGGACCCTGAGACTGGTCCCTCACACATGAGCCACACATTCACACACACTTCAGCTGGGTCTGGATCACTTGACCCTGAGACTGGTCCCTCACACACAGAGCCTCACATTCACACACACTTCAGCTGGGTCTGGATCACTGGACCCTGAGACTGGTCCCTCACACACTGAGCCACACATTCACACACACTTCAGCTGGGTCACGATCACTGGACCCTGAGACTGGTCCCTCACACACTGAGCCTCATATTCACACACACTTCAGCTGGGTCTGGATCACTGGAGCCTGAGACTGGTCCCTCACACACTGAGCCTCACATTCACACACACTTCAGCTGGGTCTGGAACACTGGACCCTGAGACTGGTCCCTCACACACTGAGCCTCACATTTACACACACTTCAGCTGAGTCTGGATCACTGGACCCTGAGAGTAGTCCCTCACACACTGAGCCTCACATTCACACACACTTCAGCTGGGTCTGGATCACTGGACCCTGAGGCTGGTCCATTACAAGCTTAGCCTCACATTCACACACACTTCAGCTGGGTCTGGATCACTGCATCCTGAGACTGGTCCCTCACACACTGAGCCTCACATTCACACACACTTCAGCTGGGTCTGGATCACTCGACCCTGAGACTGGTCCCTCACACACTGAGGTACACATTCACACACACTTCAGCTGCCTCTGGATCACTGGACCCTGAGACTGGTCCCTCAGACACTGAGCCTCAAATTCACACACACTTCAGCTGGGTCTGGATCACTGGACCCTGAGACTGGTCCCTCACACACTGAGCCTCACATTCACACACACTTCAGCTGGGTCTGGAACACTGGATCCTGAGACTGGTCCCTCACACACTGAGCCTCACATTCACACACACTTCAGCTGGGTCTGGATCACTGGATCCTGAGACTGGTCCCTCACACACTGAGCCTCACATTCACACACACTTCAGCTGGGTCTGGATCACTGGATCCTGAGACTGGTCCCTCACACACTGAGCCTCACATTCACACACACTTCAGCTGGGTCTGGATCACTGGACCCTGAGGCTGGTCCCTCACACACTGAGCCTCACATTCACACACACTTCAGCTGGGTCTGGATCACTGGACCCTGAGACTGGTCCATTACACACTGAGTCTCACATTCACACACACTTCAGCTGGGTCTGAATCACTGGATCCTGAGGCTGGTCCCTCACACACTGAGCCTCACATTCACACACACTTCAGCTGGGTCTGGATCACTGGACCCTGAGACTGGTCCCTCACACACAGAGCCTCACATTCACACAAACTTCAGCTGGGTCTGGATCACTGGACCCTGAGACTGGTCCCTCACACACTGAGCCACACATTCACACACACTTCAGCTGGGTCACGATCACTGGACCCTGAGACTGGTCCCTCACACACTGAGCCTCACATTCACATACACTTCAGCTGGGTCTGTATCACTGGAGCCTGAGGCTGGTCCCTCACACACTGAGCCTCACATTCACACACACTTCAGCTGGGTCTGGATCACTGGATCCTGAGACTGGTCGCTCACACACTGAGCCTCACATTCACACACACTACAGCTGGGTCTGGTTCACTGGAGCCTGAGACTGGTCCCTCACACACTGAGCCTCACATTCACACACACTTCAGCTGGGTCTGGATCACTAGACCCTGAGACTGGTCCCTCACACACAGAGCCTCACATTCACACACACTTCAGCTGGGTCTGGATCACTGGATCCTGAGACTGGTCGCTCACACACTGAGCCTCACATTCACACACACTTCAGCTGGGTCTGGATCACTGGACCCTGAGGCTGGTCCATTACAAACTTAGCCTCACATTCACACACACTTCAGCTGGGTCTGGATCACTGGACCCTGAGACTGGTCCCTCACACACACTGAGCCTCAAATTCACACACACTTCAGCTGGGTCTGGATCACTGGATCCTGAGACTGGTCTCTCACACACTGAGCCTCACATTCACACACACTTCAGCTGGGTCTGGATCACTAGATCCTGAGACTGGTCCCTCACACACTGAGCCTCACATTCACACACACTTCAGCTGGGTCTGGATCACTGGACCCTGAGGCTGGTCCCTCACACACTGAGCCTCACATTCACACACACTTCAGCTGGGTCTGGATCACTGGACCCTGAGACTGGTCCATTACACACTGAGTCTCACATTCACACACACTTCAGCTGGGTCTGGATCACTGGATCCTGAGGCTGGTCCCTCAGACACTGAGCCTCACATTCACACACACTTCAGCTCGGTCTGGATCACTGGATCCTGAGACTGGTCCCTCACACACTGAGCCTCACATTCACACACACTTCAGTTGGGTCTGGATCACTGGACCCTGAGGCTGGTCCCTCACACACTGAGCCTCACATTCACACACACTTCAGCTGGGTCTGTATCACTGGACCCTGAAACTGGTCCCTCACACACTGAGCCTCACATTCACACACACTTCTGCTGGGTCTGGATCACTGGACCCTGAGACTGGTCCCTCACACACTGAACTTCACATTCACACACACTTCAGCTGGGTCTGGATCACTGGACCCTGAGACTGGTCCCTCACACACTGAGCCTCACATTCACACACACTTCAGCTGGGTCTGGATCACTAGACCGTGAGGCTGGTCCCTCGCACACTGAGCCTCACATTCACACACACTTCAGCTGGGTCTGGATCCCTGGAACCTGAGACTGGTCCCTCACACACTGAGCCTCACATTCACACACACTTCAGCTGGGTCTGGATCACTGGAGCCTGAGACTGGTCCCTCACACACTGAGCCTCACATTCACACACACTTCAGCTGGGTCTGGATCACTGGACCCTGAGACTGGTCCCTCACACAGTGAGCCTCACATTCACACACACTTCAGCTGGGTCTGGATCACTGGATCCTGAGACTGGTCGCTCACACACTGAGCCTCACATTCACACACACTTTAACTGGGTCTGGATCACTGGACCCTGAGACTGTTCCCTCACACACTGAGCCTCACATTCACACACACTTCAGCTGGGTCTGGATCACTGGAGCCTGAGACTGGTCCCTCACACACTGAGCCTCACATTCAGACACACTTCAGCTGGGTCTGGATCACTGGACCCTGAGACTGGTCGCTCACACACTGAGCCTCACATTCACACACACTTCAGCTGGGTCTGGATCACTGGACCCTGAGACTGGTCCCTCACACACTGAGCCTCACATTCACACAGACTTCAGCTGGGTCTGGATCACTGGACCCTGAGACTGGTCCCTCACACACTGAGCCTCAAATTCACACACACTTCAGCTGGGTCTGGATCACTGGACCCTGAGACTGGTCCCTCACACACTGAGCCTCACATTCACACACTTCAGCTGGGTCTGGAACACTGGATTCTGAGACTGGTCCCTCACACACAGAGCCTCACATTCACACACACTTCAGCTGGGTCTGGATCACTGGACCCTGAGGCTGGTCCACTACAAACTTAGCCTCACATTCACACATACTTCAGCTGGGTCTGGATCACTGGACCCTGAGACTGGTCCCTCACACACACTGAGCCTCAAATTCACACACACTTCAGCTGGGTCTGGATCACTGGATCCTGAGACTGGTCTCTCACACACTGAGCCTCACATTCACACACACTTCAGCTGGGTCTGGATCACTGGATCCTGAGACTGGTCCCTCACACACTGAGCCTCACATTCACACACACTTCAGCTGGGTCTGAATCACTGGATCCTGAGACTGGTCGCTCACACACTGAGCCTCACATTCACACACACTTTAGCTAGGTCTGGATCACTGGACCCTGAGACTGGTCCCTCACACACTGAGCCTCACATTCACACACTTCAGCTGGGTCTGGATCACTGGACCCTGAGACTGGTCCCTCACACACTGAGCCTCACATTCACACACACTTCAGCTGGGTCTGGATCACTGGACCCTGAGGCTGGTCCCTCACACACTGAGCCTCAAATTCACACACACTTCAGATGGGTCTGTATCACTGGACCCTGAGACTGGTCCCTCACACACTGAGCCTCACATTCACACACACTTCTGCTGGGTCTGGATCACTGGACCCTGAGACTGGTCCCTCACACACTGAACTTCACATTCACACACACTTCAGCTGGGTCTGGATCACTGGACCCTGAGACTGGTCCCTCACACACAGAGCCTCACATTCACACAAACTTCAGCTGGGTCTGGATCACTGGACCCTGAGACTGGTCCCTCACACACTGAGCCACACATTCACACACACTTCAGCTGGGTCACGATCACTGGACCCTGAGAGTTGTCCCTCACACACTGAGCCTCACATTCACACACACTTCAGCTGGGTCTGGATCACTGGACCCTGAGACTGGTCCCTCACACACTGAGCCTCACATTCACATACACTTCAGCTGGGTCTGTATCACTGGAGCCTGAGGCTGGTCCCTCACACACTGAGCCTCACATTCACACACACTTCAGCTGGGTCTGGATCACTGGATCCTGAGACTGGTCGCTCACACACTGAGCCTCACATTCACACACACTACAGCTGGGTCTGGTTCACTGGAGCCTGAGACTGGTCCCTCACACACTGAGCCTCACATTCACACACACTTCAGCTGGGTCTGGATCACTAGACCCTGAGACTGGTCCCTCACACACAGAGCCTCACATTCACACACACTTCAGCTGGGTCTGGATCACTGGATCCTGAGACTGGTCGCTCACACACTGAGCCTCACATTCACACACACTTCAGCTGGGTCTGGATCACTGGACCCTGAGGCTGGTCCATTACAAACTTAGCCTCACATTCACACACACTTCAGCTGGGTCTGGATCACTGGACCCTGAGACTGGTCCCTCACACACACTGAGCCTCAAATTCACACACACTTCAGCTGGGTCTGGATCACTGGATCCTGAGACTGGTCTCTCACACACTGAGCCTCACATTCACACACACTTCAGCTGGGTCTGGATCACTGGATCCTGAGACTGGTCCCTCACACACTGAGCCTCACATTCACACACACTTCAGCTGGGTCTGGATCACTGGACCCTGAGGCTGGTCCCTCACACACTGAGCCTCACATTCACACACACTTCAGCTGGGTCTGGATCACTGGACCCTGAGACTGGTCCATTACACACTGAGTCTCACATTCACACACACTTCAGCTGGGTCTGGATCACTGGATCCTGAGGCTGGTCCCTCAGACACTGAGCCTCACATTCACACACACTTCAGCTCGGTCTGGATCACTGGATCCTGAGACTGGTCCCTCACACACTGAGCCTCACATTCACACACACTTCAGTTGGGTCTGGATCACTGGACCCTGAGGCTGGTCCCTCACACACTGAGCCTCACATTCACACACACTTCAGCTGGGTCTGTATCACTGGACCCTGAGACTGGTCCCTCACACACTGAGCCTCACATTCACACACACTTCTGCTGGGTCTGGATCACTGGACCCTGAGACTGGTCCCTCACACACTGAACTTCACATTCACACACACTTCAGCTGGGTCTGGATCACTGGACCCTGAGACTGGTCCCTCACACACTGAGCCTCACATTCACACACACTTCAGCTGGGTCTGGATCACTAGACCGTGAGGCTGGTCCCTCGCACACTGAGCCTCACATTCACACACACTTCAGCTGGGTCTGGATCCCTGGAACCTGAGACTGGTCCCTCACACACTGAGCCTCACATTCACACACACTTCAGCTGGGTCTGGATCACTGGAGCCTGAGACTGGTCCCTCACACACTGAGCCTCACATTCACACACACTTCAGCTGGGTCTGGATCACTGGACCCTGAGACTGGTCCCTCACACAGTGAGCCTCACATTCACACACACTTCAGCTGGGTCTGGATCACTGGATCCTGAGACTGGTCGCTCACACACTGAGCCTCACATTCACACACACTTTAGCTGGGTCTGGATCACTGGACCCTGAGACTGTTCCCTCACACACTGAGCCTCACATTCACACACACTTCAGCTGGGTCTGGATCACTGGAGCCTGAGACTGGTCCCTCACACACTGAGCCTCACATTCAGACACACTTCAGCTGGGTCTGGATCACTGGACCCTGAGACTGGTCGCTCACACACTGAGCCTCACATTCACACACACTTCAGCTGGGTCTGGATCACTGGACCCTGAGACTGGTCCCTCACACACTGAGCCTCACATTCACACAGACTTCAGCTGGGTCTGGATCACTGGACCCTGAGACTGGTCCCTCACACACTGAGCCTCACATTCACACACTTCAGCTGGGTCTGGAACACTGGATTCTGAGACTGGTCCCTCACACACAGAGCCTCACATTCACACACACTTCAGCTGGGTCTGGATCACTGGACCCTGAGGCTGGTCCACTACAAACTTAGCCTCACATTCACACATACTTCAGCTGGGTCTGGATCACTGGACCCTGAGACTGGTCCCTCACACACACTGAGCCTCAAATTCACACACACTTCAGCTGGGTCTGGATCACTGGATCCTGAGACTGGTCTCTCAAACACTGAGCCTCACATTCACACACACTTCAGCTGGGTCTGGATCACTGGATCCTGAGACTGGTCCCTCACACACTGAGCCTCACATTCACACACACTTCAGCTGGGTCTGAATCACTGGATCCTGAGACTGGTCGCTCACACACTGAGCCTCACATTCACACACACTTTAGCTAGGTCTGGATCACTGGACCCTGAGACTGGTCCCTCACACACTGAGCCTCACATTCACACACTTCAGCTGTGTCTGGATCACTGGACCCTGAGACTGGTCCCTCACACACTGAGCCTCACATTCACACACACTTCAGCTGGGTCTGGATCACTGGACCCTGAGAGTAGTCCCTCACACACTGAGCCTCACATTCAAACACACTTCAGCTGGGTCTGGATCACTGGACCCTGAGGCTGGTCCATTACAAGCTTAGCCTCACATTCACACACACTTCAGCTGGGTCTTGATCACTGCACCCTGAGACTGGTCCCTCACACACTGAGCCTCACATTCACACACACTTCAGCTGGGTCTGGATCACTCGACCCTGAGACTGGTCCCTCACACACTGAGGTACACATTCACACACACTTCAGCTGGGTCTGGATCACTGGACCCTGAGACTGGTCCCTCACACACTGAGCCTCACATTCACACACACTTCAGCTGGGTCTGGATCACTGGACCCTGAGACTGGTCCCTCACACACTGAGCCTCACATTCACACACACTTCAGCTGGGTCTGGAACACTGGATCCTGAGACTGGTCCCTCACACACTGAGCCTCACATTCACACACACTTCAGCTGGGTCTGGATCACTGGATCCTGAGACTGGTCTCTCACACACTGTGCCTCACATTCACACACACTTCAGCTGGGTCTGGATCACTGGATCCTGAGACTGGTCCCTCACACACTGAGCCTCACATTCACACACACTTCAGCTGGGTTCCTGGATCACTGGACCCTGAGGCTGGTCCCTCACACACTGAGCCTCACATTCACACACACTTCAGCTGGGTCTGGATCACTGGAGCCTGAGACTGGTCCCTCACACACTGAGCCTCACATTCAGACACACTTCAGCTGGGTCTGGATCACTGGACCCTGAGACTGGTCGCTCACACACTGAGCCTCACATTCACACACACTTCAACTGGGTCTGGATCACTGGACCCTGAGGCTGGTCCATTACAAGCTTAGCCTCACATTCACACACACTTCAGCTGGGTCTGGATCACTGGACCCTGAGACTGGTCCCTCACACACTGAGCCTCACATTCACACACACTTCAGCTGGGTCTGGATCACTGGACCCTGAGACTGGTCCCTCACACACTGAGCCTCAAATTCACACACACTTCAGCTGGGTCTGGATCACTGGACCCTGAGACTGGTCCCTCACACACTGAGCCTCACATTCACACACACTTCAGCTGGGTCTGGAACACTGGATTCTGAGACTGGTCCCTCAAACACAGAGCCTCACATTCACACACACTTCAGCTGGGTCTGGATCACTGGACCCTGAGGCTGGTCCACTACAAACTTAGCCTCACATTCACACATACTTCAGCTGGGTCTGGATCACTGGACCCTGAGACTGGTCCCTCACACACACTGAGCCTCAAATTCACACACACTTCAGCTGGGTCTGGATCACTGGATCCTGAGACTGGTCTCTCACACACTGAGCCTCACATTCACACACACTTCAGCTGGGTCTGGATCACTGGATCCTGAGACTGGTCCCTCACACACTGAGCCTCACATTCACACACACTTCAGCTGGGTCTGGATCACTGGATCCTGAGACTGGTCGCTCACACACTGAGCCTCACATTCACACACACTTTAGCTGGGTCTGGATCACTGGAGCCTGAGACTGGTCCCTCACACACTGAGCATCACATTCACACGCACTTCAGCTGGGTCTGGATCACTGGACCCTGAGAGTAGTCCCTCACACACTGAGCCTCACATTCACACACACTTCAGCTGGGTCTGGATCACTGGACCCTGAGGCTGGTCCATTACAAGCTTAGCCTCACATTCACACACACTTCAGCTGGGTCTGGATCACTGCACCCTGAGACTGGTCCCTCACACACTGAGCCTCACATTCACACACACTTCAGCTGGGTCTGGATCACTCGACCCTGAGACTTGTCCCTCACACACTGAGGTACACATTCACACACACTTCAGCTGGGTCTGGATCACTGGACCCTGAGACTGGTCCCTCACACACTGAGCCTCAAATTCACACACACTTCAGCTGGGTCTGGATCACTGGACCCTGAGACTGGTCCCTCACACACTGAGCCTCACATTCACACACACTTCAGCTGGGTCTGGAACACTGGATCCTGAGACTGGTCCCTCACACACTGAGCCTCACATTCACACACACTTCAGCTGGGTCTGGATCACTGGACCCTGAGACTGGTCCCTCACACACTGAGCCTCAAATTCACACACACTTCAGCTGGGTCTGGATCACTGGACCCTGAGACTGGTCCCTCACACACTGAGCCTCACATTCACACACACTTCAGCTGGGTCTGGAACACTGGATCCTGAGACTGGTCCCTCACACACTGAGCCTCACATTCACACACACTTCAGCTGGGTCTGGATCACTGGATCCTGAGACTGGTCTCTCACACACTGTGCCTCACATTCACACACACTTCAGCTGGGTCTGGATCACTGGATCCTGAGACTGGTCCCTCACACACTGAGCCTCACATTCACACACACTTCAGCTGGGTTCCTGGATCACTGGACCCTGAGGCTGGTCCCTCACACACTGAGCCTCACATTCACACACACTTCAGTTGGGTCTGGATCACTGGACCCTGAGACTGGTCCATTACACACTGAGTCTCACATTCACACACACTTCAGCTGGGTCTGGATCACTGGATCCTGAGGCTGGTCCCTCACACACTGAGCCTCACATTCACACACACTTCAGCTGGGTCTGGATCACTGGATCCTGAGACTGGTCCCTCACACACTGAGCCTCACATTCACACACACTTCAGCTGGGTCTGGATCACTGGACCCTGAGGCTGGTCCCTCACACACTGAGCCTCACATTCACACACACTTCAGCTGGGTCTGTATCACTGGACCCTGAGACTGGTCCCTCACACACTGAGCCTCACATTCACACACACTTCTGCTGGGTCTGGATCACTGGACCCTGAAACTGGTCCCTCACACACTGAGCCACACATTCACACACACTTCAGCTGGGTCACGATCACTGGACCCTGAGACTGGTCCCTCACACACTGAGCCTCATATTCACACACACTTCAGCTGGGTCTGGATCACTGGACCCTGAGACTGGTCCCTCACACACTGAGCCTCACATTCACACACACTTCAGCTGGATCTGGATCACTGGACCCTGAGAGTTGTCCCTCACACACTGAGCCTCACATTCACACACACTTCAGCTGGGTCTGGATCACTGGAGCCTGAGACTGGTCCCTCACACACTGAGCCTCACATTCAGACACACTTCAGCTGGGTCTGGATCACTGGACCCTGAGACTGGTCCCTCACACACTGAGCCTCACATTCACACACACTTCAGCTGGGTCTGGATCACTGGACCCTGAGAGTTGTCCCTCACACACTGAGCCTCACATTCACACACACTTCAGCTGGGTCTGGATCACTGGAGCCTGAGACTGGTCCCTCACACACTGAGCCTCACATTCACACACACTTCAGCTGGGTCTGGATCACTGGACCCTGAGACTGGTCCCTCACACACTGAGCCTCACATTCACACACACTTCAGCTGGGTCTGGATCACTGGATCCTGAGACTGGTCGCTCACACACTGAGCCTCACATTCACACACACTTTAGCTGGGTCTGGATCACTGGACCCTGAGACTGTTCCCTCACACACTGAGCCTCACATTCACACACACTTCAGCTGGGTCTGGATCACTGGAGCCTGAGACTGGTCCCTCACACACTGAGCCTCACATTCAGACACACTTCAGCTGGGTCTGGATCACTGGACCCTGAGACTGGTCCCTCACACACTGAGCCTCACATTCACACACACTTCAGCTGGGTCTGGATCACTGGACCCTGAGGCTGGTCCATTACAAGCTTAGCCTCACATTCACACACACTTCAGCTGGGTCTGGATCACTGCACCCTGAGACTGGTCCCTCACACACTGAGCCTCACATTCACACACACTTCAGCTGGGTCTGGATCACTGGACCCTGAGACTGGTCCCTCACACACTGAGGTACACATTCACACACACTTCAGCTGGGTCTGGATCACTGGACCCTGAGACTGGTCCCTCACACACTGAGCCTCAAATTCACACACACTTCAGCTGGGTCTGGATCACTGGACCCTGAGACTGGTCCCTCACACACTGAGCCTCACATTCACACACACTTCAGCTGGGTCTGGAACACTGGATTCTGAGACTGGTCCCTCACACACAGAGCCTCACATTCACACACACTTCAGCTGGGTCTGGATCACTGGACCCTGAGGCTGGTCCACTACAAAATTAGCCTCACATTCACACACACTTCAGCTGGGTCTGGATCACTGGACCCTGAGACTGGTCCCACACACACACTGAGCCTCAAATTCACACACACTTCAGCTGGGTCTGGATCACTGGATCCTGAGACTGGTCTCTCACACACTGAGCCTCACATTCACACACACTTCAGCTGGGTCTGGATCACTGGATCCTGAGACTGGTCCCTCACACACTGAGCCTCACATTCACACACACTTCAGCTGGGTCTGGATCACTGGATCCTGAGACTGGTCGCTCACACACTGAGCCTCACATTCACACACACTTTATAGCTAGGTCTGGATCACTGGACCCTGAGACTGGTCCCTCACACACTGAGCCTCACATTCACACACTTCAGCTGGGTCTGGATCACTGGACCCTGAGACTGGTCCCTCACACACTGAGCCTCACATTCACACACACTTCAGCTGGGTCTGGATCACTGGAGCCTGAGACTGGTCCCTCACACACTGAGCATCACATTCACACACACTTCAGCTGGGTCTGGATCACTGGACCCTGAGAGTGGTCCCTCACACACTGAGCCTCACATTCACACACACTTCAGCTGGGTCTGGATCACTGGACCCTGAGGCTGGTCCATTACAAGCTTAGCCTCACATTCACACACACTTCAGCTGGGTCTGGATCACTGCACCCTGAGACTGGTCCCTCACACACTGAGCCTCACATTCACACACACTTCAGCTGGGTCTGGATCACTCGACCCTGAGACTGGTCCCTCACACACTGAGGTACACATTCACACACACTTCAGCTGGGTCTGGATCACTGGACCCTGAGACTGGTCCCTCACACACTGAGCCTCAAATTCACACACACTTCAGCTGGGTCTGGATCACTGGACCCTGAGACTGGTCCCTCACACACTGAGCCTCACATTCACACACACTTCAGCTGGGCCTGGAACACTGGATCCTGAGACTGGTCCCTCACACACTGAGCCTCACATTCACACACACTTCAGCTGGGTCTGGATCACTGGATCCTGAGACTGGTCCCTCACACACTGAGCCTCACATTCAAACACACTTCAGCTGGGTCTGGATCACTGGACCCTGAGGCTGGTCCCTCACACACTGAGCCTCATATTCACACACACTTCAGCTGGGTCTGGATCACTGGACCCTGAGACTGGTCCATTACACACTGAGTCTCACATTCACACACACTTCAGCTGGGTCTGGATCACTGGATCCTGAGGCTGGTCCATCACACACTGAGCCTCACATTCACACACACTTCAGCTGGGTCTGGATCACTGGATCCTGAGACTGGTCCCTCACACACTGAGCCTCACATTCACACACACTTCAGCTGGGTCTGGATCACTGGACCCTGAGGCTGGTCCATTACAAGCTTAGCCTCACATTCACACACACACTTCAGCTGGGTCTGGATCACTGCACCCTGAGACTGGTCCCTCACACACTGAGCCTCACATTCACACACACTTCAGCTGGGTCTGGATCACTGGACCCTGAGACTGGTCCCTCACACACTGAGGTACACATTCACACACACTTCAGCTGGGTCTGGATCACTGGATCCTGAGACTGGTCCCTCACACACTGAGCCTCACATTCACACACACTTCAGCTGGGTCTGGATCACTGGATCCTGAGACTGGTCGCTCACACACTGAGCCTCACATTCACACACACTTTAGCTGGGTCTGGATCACTGGACCCTGAGACTGGTCCCTCACACACTGAGCCTCACATTCACACAAACTTCAGCTGGGTCTGGATCACTGGATCCTGAGACTGGTCGCTCACACACTGAGCCTCACATTCACACACACTTTAGCTGGGTCTGGATCACTGGACCCTGAGACTGGTCGCTCACACACTGAGCCTCACATTCACACACACTTCAGCTGGGTCTGGATCACTGGAGCCTGAGACTGGTCCCTCACACACTGAGCCTCACATTCACACACACTTCAGCTGGGTCTGGATCACTGGACCCTGAGATTAGTCCCTCACACACTGAGCCTCACATTCACACACATTTCAGCTGGGTCTGGATCACTGGACCCTGAGGAGGGTCCATTACACACTGAGCCTCACATTCACACACACTTCCGCTGGGTCTGGATCACTGGACCCTGAGACTGGTCCCTCACACACTGAGCCTCACATTCACACACACTTCAGCTGGGTCTGGATCACTGGACCCTGAGACTGGTCCCTCACACACTGAGCCTCAAATTCACACACACTTCAGCTGGGTCTGGATCACTGGACCCTGAGACTGGTCCCTCACACACTGAGCCTCACATTCACACACACTTCAGCTGGGTCTGGAACACTGGATCCTGAGACTGGTCCCTCACACACTGAGCCTCACATTCACACACACTTCAGCTGGGTCTTTATCACTGGACCCTGAGGCTGGTCCATTACAAACTTAGCCTCACATTCACACACACTTCAGCTGGGTCTGGATCACTGGACCCTGAGACTGGTCCCTCACACACACTGAGCCTCAAATTCACACACACTTCAGCTGGGTCTGGATCACTGGATCCTGAGACTGGTCTCTCACACACTGAGCCTCACATTCACACATACTTCAGCTGGGTCTGGATCACTGGACCCTGAGACTGGTCCCTCACACACACTGAGCCTCAAATTCACACACACTTCAGCTGGGTCTGGATCACTGGATCCTGAGACTGGTCTCTCACACACTGAGCCTCACATTCACACACACTTCAGCTGGGTCTGGATCACTGGATCCTGAGACTGGTCCCTCACACACTGAGCCTCACATTCACACACACTTCAGCTGGGTCTGGATCACTGGATCCTGAGACTGGTCGCTCACACACTGAGCCTCACATTCACACACACTTTAGCTAGGTTTGGATCACTGGACCCTGAGACTGGTCCCTCACACACTGAGCCTCACATTCACACACTTCAGCTGGGTCTGGATCACTGGACCCTGAGAGTAGTCCCTCACACACTGAGCCTCACATTCACACACACTTCAGCTGGGTCTGGATCACTGGACCCTGAGGCTGGTCCATTACAAGCTTAGCCTCACATTCACACACACTTCAGCTGGGTCTGGATCACTGCACCCTGAGACTGGTCCCTCACACACTGAGCCTCACATTCACACACACTTCAGCTGGGTCTGGATCACTCGACCCTGAGACTGGTCCCTCACACACTGAGGTACACATTCACACACACTTCAGCTGGGTCTGGATCACTGGACCCTGAGACTGGTCCCTCACACACTGAGCCTCAAATTCACACACACTTCAGCTGGGTCTGGATCACTGGACCCTGAGACTGGTCCCTCACACACTGAGCCTCACATTCACACACACTTCAGCTGGGTCTGGAACACTGGATCCTGAGACTGGTCCCTCACACACTGAGCCTCACATTCACACACACTTCAGCTGGGTCTGGATCACTGGATCCTGAGACTGGTCCCTCACACACTGAGCCTCACATTCACACACACTTCAGCTGGGTTCCTGGATCACTGGACCCTGAGGCTGGTCCCTCACACACTGAGCCTCACATTCACACACACTTCAGCTGGGTTTGGATCACTGGACCCTGAGACTGGTCCATTACACACTGAGTCTCACATTCACACACACTTCAGCTGGGTCTGGATCACTGGATCCTGAGGCTGGTCCCTCACACACTGAGCCTCACATTCACACACACTTCAGCTGGGTCTGGATCACTGGATCCTGAGACTGGTCCCTCACACACTGAGCCTCACATTCACACACACTTCAGCTGGGTCTGGATCACTGGACCCTGAGGCTGGTCCCTCACACACTGAGCCTCACATTCAGACAAACTTAAGCTGGGTCTGGATCACTGGACCCTGAGACTGGTCCCTCACACACTGAGCCTCACATTCACACACACTTCAGCTGGGTCTGGATCACTGGACCCTGAGAGTTGTCCCTCACACACTGAGCCTCACATTCACACACACTTCAGCTGGGTCTGGATCACTGGAGCCTGAGACTGGTCCCTCACACACTGAGCCTCACATTCACACACACTTCAGCTGGGTCTGGATCACTGGAACCTGAGACTGGTCCCTCACACACTGAGCCTCACATTCACACACACTTCAGCTGGGTCTGGATCACTGGATCCTGAGACTGGTCGCTCACACACTGAGCCTCACATTCACACACACTTTAGCTGGGTCTGGATCACTGGACCCTGAGACTGTTCCCTCACACACTGAGCCTCACATTCACACACACTTTAGCTGGGTCTGGATCACTGGAGCCTGAGACTGGTCCCTCACACACTGAGCCTCACATTCACACACACTTCAGCTGGGTCTGGATCACTAGACCCTGAGGCTGGTCCCTCACACACTGAGCCTCACATTCACACACACTTCAGCTGGGTCTGGATCACTGCACCCTGAGACTGGTCCCTCACACACTGAGCCTCACATTCACACACACTTCAGCTGGGTCTGGATCACTGGACCCTGAGACTGGTCCCTCACACACTGAGCCTCAAATTCACACACACTTCAGCTGGGTCTGGATCACTGGACCCTGAGACTGGTCCCTCACATACTGAGCCTCACATTCACACACACTTCAGCTGGGTCTGGAACACTGGATTCTGAGACTGGTCCCTCACACACAGAGCCTCACATTCACACACACTTCAGCTGGGTCTGGATCACTGGACCCTGAGGCTGGTCCACTACAAACTTAGCCTCACATTCACGCACACCTCAGCTGGGTCTGGATCACTGGACCCTGAGACTGGTCCCTCACACACACTGTGCCTCAAATTCACACACACTTCAGCTGGGTCTGGATCACTGGATCCTGAGACTGGTCTCTCACACACTGAGCCTCACATTCACACACACTTCAGCTGGGTCTGGATCACTGGATCCTGAGACTGGTCCCTCACACACTGAGCCTCACATTCACACACACTTCAGCTGGGTCTGGATCACTGAATCCTGAGACTGGTCGCTCACACACTGAGCCTCACATTCACACACACTTTAGCTAGGTCTGGATCACTGGACCCTGAGACTGGTCCCTCACACACTGAGCCTCACATTCACACACTTCAGCTGGGTCTGGATCACTGGACCCTGAGACTGGTCCCTCACACACTGAGCCTCACATTCACACACACTTCAGCTGGGTCTGGATCACTGGAGCCTGAGACTGGTCCCTCACACACTGAGCATCACATTCACACACACTTCAGCTGGGTCTGGATCACTGGACCCTGAGAGTAGTCCCTCACACACTGAGCCTCACATTCACACACACTTCAGCTGGGTCTGGATCACTGGACCCTGAGGCTGGTCCATTACAAGCTTAGCCTCACATTCACACACACTTCAGCTGGGTCTGGATCACTGCACCCTGAGACTGGTCCCTCACACACTGAGCCTCACATTCACACACACTTCAGCTGGGTCTGGATCACTCGACCCTGAGACTGGTCCCTCACACACTGAGGTACACATTCACACACACTTCAGCTGGGTCTGGATCACTGGACCCTGAGACTGGTCCCTCACACACTGAGCCTCAAATTCACACACACTTCAGCTGGGTCTGGATCACTGGACCCTGAGACTGGTCACTCACACACTGAGCCTCACATTCACACACACTTCAGCTGGGTCTGGAACACTGGATCCTGAGACTGGTCCCTCACACACTGAGCCTCACATTCACACACACTTCAGCTGGGTCTGGATCACTGGAGCCTGAGACTGGTCCCTCACACACTGAACCTCACATTCAGACACACTTCAGCTGGGTCTGGATCACTGGACCCTGAGACTGGTCCCTCACACACTGAGCCTCACATTCACACACACTTCAGCTGGGTCTGGATCACTGGACCCTGAGACTGGTCCATTACACACTGAGTCTCACATTCACACACACTTCAGCTGGGTCTGGATCACTGGATCCTGAGGCTGGTCCATCACACACTGAGCCTCACATTCACACACACTTCAGCTGGGTCTGGATCACTGGATCCTGAGAATGGTCCCTCACACACTGAGCCTCACATTCACACACACTTCAGCTGGGTCTGGATCACTGGACCCTGAGGCTGGTCCCTCACACACTGAGCCTCACATTCACACACACTTCAGCTGGGTCTGTATCACTGGACCCTGAGACTGGTCCCTCACACACTGAGCCTCACATTCACACACACTTCTGCTGGGTCTGGATCACTGGACCCTGAGACTGGTCCCTCACACACTGAGCCACACATTCACACACACTTCAGCTGGGTCACGATCACTGGACCCTGAGACTGGTCCCTCACACACTGAGCCTCATATTCACACACACTTCCGCTGGGTCTGGATCACTGGACCCTGAGACTGGTCCCTCACACACTGAGCCTCACATTCACACACACTTCAGCTGGGTCTGGATCACTGGACCCTGAGAGTTGTCCCTCACACACTGAGCCTCACATTCACACACACTTCAGCTGGGTCTGGATCACTGGAGCCTGAGTCTGGTCCCTCACACACTGAGCCTCACATTCACACACACTTCAGCTGGGTCTGGATCACTGGACCCTGAGACTGGTCCCTCACACACTGAGCCTCACATTCACACACAATTCAGCTGGGTCTGGATCACTGGATCCTGAGACTGGTCGCTCACACACTGAGCCTCACATTCACACACACTTTAGCTGGGTCTGGATCACTGGACCCTGAGACTGGTCCCTCACACACTGAGCCTCACATTCACACACACTTCAGCTGGGTCTGGATCACTGGAGCCTGAGACTGGTCCCTCACACACTGAGCCTCACATTCAGACACACTTCAGCTGGGTCTGGATCACTGGACCCTGAGAGTAGTCCCTCACACACTGAGCCTCACATTCACACACACTTCAGCTGGGTCTGGATCACTGGACCCTGAGGCTGGTCCATTACAAGCTTAGCCTCACATTCACACACACTTCAGCTGGGTCTGGATCACTGCACCCTGAGACTGGTCCCTCACACACTGAGCCTCACATTCACACACACTTCAGCTGGGTCTGAATCACTGGACCCTGAGACTGGTCCCTCACACACTGAGGTACACATTCACACACACTTCAGCTGGGTCTGGATCACTGGATCCTGAGACTGGTCCCTCACACACTGAGCCTCACATTCACACACACTTCAGCTGGGTCTGGATCACTGGATCCTGAGACTGGTCGCTCACACACTGAGCCTCACATTCACACACACTTTATCTGGGTCTGGATCACTGGACCCTGAGACTGGTCCCTCACACACTGAGCCTCACATTCACACACACTTCAGCTGGGTCTGGATCACTGGATCCTGAGACTGGTCGCTCACACACTGAGCCTCACATTCACACACACTTTAGCTGGGTCTGGATCACTGGACCCTGAGACTGGTCCCTCACACACTGAGCCTCACATTCACACACACTTCAGCTGGGTCTGGATCACTGGACCCTGAGAGTAGTCCCTCACACACTGAGCCTCACATTCACACACACTTCAGCTGGGTCTGGATAACTGGACCCTGAGAGTAGTCCCTCACACACTGAGCCTCACATTCACACACATTTCAGCTGCGTCTGGATCACTGGACCCTGAGGAGGGTCCATTACACACTGAGCCTCACATTCACACACACTTCAGCTGGGTCTGGATCACTGGAGCCTGAGACTGGTCCCTCACACACTGAGCCTCACATGCACACACACTTCAGCTGGGTCTGGATCACTGGACCCTGAGAGTAGTCCCTCACACACTGAGCCTCACATTCACACACATTTCAGCTGGGTCTGGATCACTGGACCCTGAGGAGGGTCCATTACACACTGAGCCTCACATTCACACACACTTCCGCTGGGTCTGGATCACTGGACCCTGAGACTGGTCCCTCACACACTGAGCCTCACATTCACACACACTTCAGCTGGGTCTGGATCACTGGACCCTGAGACTGGTCCCTCACACACTGAGCCTCAAATTCACACACACTTCAGCTGGGTCTGGATCACTGGACCCTGAGACTGGTCCCTCACACACTGAGCCTCACATTCACACACACTTCAGCTGGGTCTGGAACACTGGATCCTGAGACTGGTCCCTCACACACTGAGCCTCACATTCACACACACTTCAGCTGGGTCTGGATCACTGGACCCTGAGGCTGGTCCATTACAAACTTAGCCTCACATTCACACACACTTCAGCTGGGTCTGGATCACTGGACCCTGAGACTGGTCCCTCACACACACTGAGCCTCAAATTCACACACACTTCAGCTGGGTCTGGATCACTGGATCCTGAGACTGGTCTCTCACACACTGAGCCTCACATTCACACATACTTCAGCTGGGTCTGGATCACTGGACCCTGAGACTGGTCCCTCACACACACTGAGCCTCAAATTCACACACACTTCAGCTGGGTCTGGATCACTGGATCCTGAGACTGGTCTCTCACACACTGAGCCTCACATTCACACACACTTCAGCTGGGTCTGGATCACTGGATCCTGAGACTGGTCCCTCACACACTGAGCCTCACATTCACACACACTTCAGCTGGGTCTGGATCACTGGATCCTGAGACTGGTCGCTCACACACTGAGCCTCACATTCACACACACTTTAGCTAGGTTTGGATCACTGGACCCTGAGACTGGTCCCTCACACACTGAGCCTCACATTCACACACTTCAGCTGGGTCTGGATCACTGGACCCTGAGAGTAGTCCCTCACACACTGAGCCTCACATTCACACACACTTCAGCTGGGTCTTGATCACTGGACCCTGAGGCTGGTCCATTACAAGCTTAGCCTCACATTCACACACACTTCAGCTGGGTCTGGATCACTGCACCCTGAGACTGGTCCCTCACACACTGAGCCTCACATTCACACACACTTCAGCTGGGTCTGGATCACTCGACCCTGAGACTGGTCCCTCACACACTGAGGTACACATTCACACACACTTCAGCTGGGTCTGGATCACTGGACCCTGAGACTGGTCCCTCACACACTGAGCCTCAAATTCACACACACTTCAGCTGGGTCTGGATCACTGGACCCTGAGACTGGTCCCTCACACACTGAGCCTCACATTCACACACACTTCAGCTGGGTCTGGAACACTGGATCCTGAGACTGGTCCCTCACACACTGAGCCTCACATTCACACACACTTCAGCTGGGTCTGGATCACTGGATCCTGAGACTGGTCCCTCACACACTGAGCCTCACATTCACACACACTTCAGCTGGGTTCCTGGATCACTGGACCCTGAGGCTGGTCCCTCACACACTGAGCCTCACATTCACACACACTTCAGCTGGGTTTGGATCACTGGACCCTGAGACTGGTCCATTACACACTGAGTCTCACATTCACACACACTTCAGCTGGGTCTGGATCACTGGATCCTGAGGCTGGTCCCTCACACACTGAGCCTCACATTCACACACACTTCAGCTGGGTCTGGATCACTGGATCCTGAGACTGGTCCCTCACACACTGAGCCTCACATTCACACACACTTCAGCTGGGTCTGGATCACTGGACCCTGAGGCTGGTCCCTCACACACTGAGCCTCACATTCACACACACTTCAGCTGGGTCTGTATCACTGGACCCTGAGACTGGTCCCTCACACACTGAGCCTCACATTCACACACACTTCTGCTGGGTCTGGATCACTGGACCCTGAGACTGGTCTCTCACACACTGAGCCACACATTCACACACACTTCAGCTGGGTCACGATCACTGGACCCTGAGACTGGTCCCTCACACACTGAGCCTCATATTCACACACACTTCAGCTGGGTCTGGATCACTGGACCCTGAGACTGGTCCCTCACACACTGAGCCTCACATTCACACACACTTCAGCTGGGTCTGGATCACTGGACCCTGAGAGTTGTCCCTCACACACTGAGCCTCACATTCACACACACTTCAGCTGGGTCTGGATCACTGGAGCCTGAGACTGGTCCCTCACACACTGAGCCTCACATTCAGACAAACTTAAGCTGGGTCTGGATCACTGGACCCTGAGACTGGTCCCTCACACACTGAGCCTCACATTCACACACACTTCAGCTGGGTCTGGATCACTGGACCCTGAGAGTTGTCCCTCACACACTGAGCCTCACATTCACACACACTTCAGCTGGGTCTGGATCACTGGAGCCTGAGACTGGTCCCTCACACACTGAGCCTCACATTCACACACACTTCAGCTGGGTCTGGATCACTGGACCCTGAGACTGGTCCCTCACACACTGAGCCTCACATTCACACACACTTCAGCTGGGTCTGGATCACTGGATCCTGAGACTGGTCGCTCACACACTGAGCCTCACATTCACACACACTTTAGCTGGGTCTGGATCACTGGACCCTGAGACTGTTCCCTCACACACTGAGCCTCACATTCACACACACTTTAGCTGGGTCTGGATCACTGGAGCCTGAGACTGGTCCCTCACACACTGAGCCTCACATTCACACACACTTCAGCTGGGTCTGGATCACTGGACCCTGAGGCTGGTCCCTCACACACTGAGCCTCACATTCACACACACTTCAGCTGGGTCTGGATCACTGCACCCTGAGACTGGTCCCTCACACACTGAGCCTCACATTCACACACACTTCAGCTGGGTCTGGATCACTGGACCCTGAGACTGGTCCCTCACAACTGAGCCTCAAATTCACACACACTTCAGCTGGGTCTGGATCACTGGACCCTGAGACTGGTCCCTCACATACTGAGCCTCACATTCACACACACTTCAGCTGGGTCTGGAACACTGGATTCTGAGACTGGTCCCTCACACACAGAGCCTCACATTCACACACACTTCAGCTGGGTCTGGATCACTGGACCCTGAGGCTGGTCCACTACAAACTTAGCCTCACATTCACGCACACCTCAGCTGGGTCTGGATCACTGGACCCTGAGACTGGTCCCTCACACACACTGTGCCTCAATTTTCACACACACTTCAGCTGGGTCTGGATCACTGGATCCTGAGACTGGTCTCTCACACACTGAGCCTCACATTCACACACACTTCAGCTGGGTCTGGATCACTGGATCCTGAGACTGGTCCCTCACACACTGAGCCTCACATTCACACACACTTCAGCTGGGTCTGGATCACTGGATCCTGAGACTGGTCGCTCACACACTGAGCCTCACATTCACACACACTTTAGCTAGGTCTGGATCACTGGACCCTGAGACTGGTCCCTCACACACTGAGCCTCACATTCACACACTTCAGCTGGGTCTGGATCACTGGACCCTGAGACTGGTCCCTCACACACTGAGCCTCACATTCACACACACTTCAGCTGGGTCTGGATCACTGGAGCCTGAGACTGGTCCCTCACACACTGAGCATCACATTCACACACACTTCAGCTGGGTCTGGATCACTGGACCCTGAGAGTAGTCCCTCACACACTGAGCCTCACATTCACACACACTTCAGCTGGGTCTGGATCACTGGACCCTGAGGCTGGTCCATTACAAGCTTAGCCTCACATTCACACACACTTCAGCTGGGTCTGGATCACTGCACCCTGAGACTGGTCCCTCACACACTGAGCCTCACATTCACACACACTTCAGCTGGGTCTGGATCACTCGACCCTGAGACTGGTCCCTCACACACTGAGGTACACATTCACACACACTTCAGCTGGGTCTGGATCACTGGACCCTGAGACTGGTCCCTCACACACTGAGCCTCAAATTCACACACACTTCAGCTGGGTCTGGATCACTGGACCCTGAGACTGGTCCCTCACACACTGAGCCTCACATTCACACACACTTCAGCTGGGTCTGGAACACTGGATCCTGAGACTGGTCCCTCACACACTGAGCCTCACATTCACACACACTTCAGCTGGGTCTGGATCACTGGAGCCTGAGACTGGTCCCTCACACACTGAACCTCACATTCAGACACACTTCAGCTGGGTCTGGATCACTGGACCCTGAGACTGGTCCCTCACACACTGAGCCTCACATTCACACACACTTCAGCTGGGTCTGGATCACTGGACCCTGAGACTGGTCCATTACACACTGAGTCTCACATTCACACACACTTCAGCTGGGTCTGGATCACTGGATCCTGAGGCTGGTCCATCACACACTGAGCCTCACATTCACACACACTTCAGCTGGGTCTGGATCACTGGATCCTGAGAATGGTCCCTCACACACTGAGCCTCACATTCACACACACTTCAGCTGGGTCTGGATCACTGGACCCTGAGGCTGGTCCCTCACACACTGAGCCTCACATTCACACACACTTCAGCTGGGTCTGTATCACTGGACCCTGAGACTGGTCCCTCACACACTGAGCCTCACATTCACACACACTTCTGCTGGGTCTGGATCACTGGACCCTGAGACTGGTCCCTCACACACTGAGCCACACATTCACACACACTTCAGCTGGGTCACGATCACTGGACCCTGAGACTGGTCCCTCACACACTGAGCCTCATATTCACACACACTTCCGCTGGGTCTGGATCACTGGACCCTGAGACTGGTCCCTCACACACTGAGCCTCACATTCACACACACTTCAGCTGGGTCTGGATCACTGGACCCTGAGAGTTGTCCCTCACACACTGAGCCTCACATTCACACACACTTCAGCTGGGTCTGGATCACTGGAGCCTGAGTCTGGTCCCTCACACACTGAGCCTCACATTCACACACACTTCAGCTGGGTCTGGATCACTGGACCCTGAGACTGGTCCCTCACACACTGAGCCTCACATTCACACACAATTCAGCTGGGTCTGGATCACTGGATCCTGAGACTGGTCGCTCACACACTGAGCCTCACATTCACACACACTTTAGCTGGGTCTGGATCACTGGACCCTGAGACTGGTCCCTCACACACTGAGCCTCACATTCACACACACTTCAGCTGGGTCTGGATCACTGGAGCCTGAGACTGGTCCCTCACACACTGAGCCTCACATTCAGACACACTTCAGCTGGGTCTGGATCACTGGACCCTGAGAGTAGTCCCTCACACACTGAGCCTCACATTCACACACACTTCAGCTGGGTCTGGATCACTGGACCCTGAGGCTGGTCCATTACAAGCTTAGCCTCACATTCACACACACTTCAGCTGGGTCTGGATCACTGCACCCTGAGACTGGTCCCTCACACACTGAGCCTCACATTCACACACACTTCAGCTGGGTCTGAATCACTGGACCCTGAGACTGGTCCCTCACACACTGAGGTACACATTCACACACACTTCAGCTGGGTCTGGATCACTGGATCCTGAGACTGGTCCCTCACACACTGAGCCTCACATTCACACACACTTCAGCTGGGTCTGGATCACTGGATCCTGAGACTGGTCGCTCACACACTGAGCCTCACATTCACACACACTTTATCTGGGTCTGGATCACTGGACCCTGAGACTGGTCCCTCACACACTGAGCCTCACATTCACACACACTTCAGCTGGGTCTGGATCACTGGATCCTGAGACTGGTCGCTCACACACTGAGCCTCACATTCACACACACTTTAGCTGGGTCTGGATCACTGGACCCTGAGACTGGTCCCTCACACACTGAGCCTCACATTCACACACACTTCAGCTGGGTCTGGATCACTGGAGCCTGAGACTGGTCCCTCACACACTGAGCCTCACATTCACACACACTTCAGCTGGGTCTGGATAACTGGACCCTGAGAGTAGTCCCTCACACACTGAGCCTCACATTCACACACATTTCAGCTGGGTCTGGATCACTGGACCCTGAGGAGGGTCCATTACACACTGAGCCTCACATTCACACACACTTCAGCTGGGTCTGGATCACTGGACCCTGAGACTGGTCCCTCACACACTGAGCCTCACATTCACACACACTTCAGCTGGGTCTGGATCACTGGACCCTGAGACTGGTCCCTCACACACTGAGCCTCAAATTCACACACACTTCAGCTGGGTCTGGATCACTGGACCCTGAGACTGGTCCCTCACACACTGAGCCTCACATTCACACACACTTCAGCTGGGTCTGGAACACTGGATCCTGAGACTGGTCCCTCACACACTGAGCCTCACATTCACACACACTTCAGCTGGGTCTGGATCACTGGACCCTGAGGCTGGTCCATTACAAACTTAGCCTCACATTCACACACACTTCAGCTGGGTCTGGATCACTGGACCCTGAGACTGGTCCCTCACACACACTGAGCCTCAAATTCACACACACTTCAGCTGCGTCTGGATCACTGGATCCTGAGACTGGTCTCTCACACACTGAGCCTCACATTCACACACACTTCAGCTGGGTCTGGATCACTGGATCCTGAGACTGGTCCCTCACACACTGAGCCTCACATTCACACACACTTCAGCTGGGTCTGGATCACTGGATCCTGAGGCTGGTCCCTCACACACTGAGCCTCACATTCACACACACTTCAGCTGGGTCTGGATCACTGGATCCTGAGACTGGTCCCTCACACACTGAGCCTCACACTCACACACACTTCAGCTGGGTCTGGATCACTGGACCCTGAGGCTGGTCCCTCACACACTGAGCCTCACATTCACACACACTTCAGCTGGGTCTGGATCACTGGACCCTGAGACTGGTCCCTCACACACTGAGCCTCACATTCACACACCCTTCTGCTGGGTCTGGATCACTGGACCCTGAGACTGGTCCCTCACACACTGAACTTCACATTCACACACACTTCAGCTGGGTCTGGATCACTGGACCCTGAGACTGGTCCCTCACACAGTGAGCCTCACATTCACACACACTTCAGCTGGGTCTGGATCACTGGAACCTGAGGTTGATCCCTCACACACTGAGCCTCATATTCACACACACTTCAGCTGGGTCTGGATCACTGGACCCTGAGACTGGTCCCTCACACACAGAGCCTCACATTCACACAAACTTCAGCTGGGTCTGGATCACTGGACCCTGAGACTGGTCCCTCACACACTGAGCCACACATTCACACACACTTCAGCTGGGTCACGATCACTGGACCCTGAGACTGGTCCCTCACACACTGAGCCTCATATTCACACACACTTCAGCTGGGTCTGGATCACTGGACCCTGAGACTGGTCCCTCACACACTGAGCCTCACATTCACACACACTTCAGCTGGGTCTGGAACACTGGATCCTGAGACTGATCCCTCACACAAAGAGCCTCACATTCACACACATTTCAGCTGGTTCTGGATCACTGGACCCTGAGGCTGGTCCATTACAAGCTTAGCCTCACATTCACACACACTTCAGCTGGGTCTGGATCACTGGAGCCTGAGACTGGTCCCTCACACACTGAGCCTCACATTCACACACACTTCAGCTGGGTCTGGATCACTGGATCCTGAGACTGGTCTCTCACACACTGAGCCTCACATTCACACACACTTCAGCTGGGTCTGGATCACTGGATCCTGAGACTGGTCCCTCACACACTGAGCCTCACATTCACACACACTTCAGCTGGGTCTGGATCACTGGATCCCGAGACTGGTCGCTCACACACTGAGCCTCACATTCACACACACTTTAGCTGGGTCTGGATCACTGGACCCTCAGATTGGTCCCTCACACACTGAGCCTCACATTCACACACTTCAGCTGGGTCTGGATCACTGGACCCTGAGACTGGTCCCTCACACACTGAGCCTCACATTCACACACACTTCAGCTGGGTCTGGATCACTGGAGCCTGAGACTGGTCCCTCACACACTGAGCCTCACATTCACACACACTTCAGCTGGGTCTGGATCTCTGGACCCTGAGAGTAGTCCCTCACACACTGAGCCTCACATTCACACACACTTCAGCTGGGTCTGGATCACTGGACCCTGAGGCTGGTCCATTACAAGCTTAGCCTCACATTCACACACACTTCAGCTGGGTCTGGATCACTGCACCCTGAGACTGGTCCCTCACACACTGAGCCTCACATTCACACACACTTCAGCTGGGTCTGGATCACTCGACCCTGAGACTGGTCCCTCACACACTGAGCCTCACATTCACACACACTTCAGCTGGGTCTGGATCACTGGACCCTGAGACTGGTCTCTCACACACTGAGCCTCACATTCACACACACTTCAGCTGGGTCTGGATCACTGGAGCCTGAGACTGGTCCCTCACACACTGAGCCTCACATTCAGACACACTTCAGCTGGGTCTGGATCACTGGACCCTGAGAGTAGTCCCTCACACACTGAGCCTCACATTCACACACACTTCAGCTGGGTCTGGATCACTGGACCCTGAGGCTGGTCCATTACAAGCTTTGCCTCACATTCACACACACTTCAGCTGGGTCTGGATCACTGCACCCTGAGACTGGTCCCTCACACACTGAGCCTCACATTCACACACACTTCAGCTGGGTCTGGATCACTGGACCCTGAGACTGGTCCCTCACACACTGAGGTACACATTCACACAGACTTCAGCTGGGTCTGGATCACTGGATCCTGAGACTGGTCCCTCACACACTGAGCCTCACATTAACACCCACTTCAGCTGGGTCTGGATCACTGGACCCTGAGGCTGGTCCCTCACACACTGAGCCTCACATTCACACACACTTCAGCTGGGACTGGATCACTGGATCCTGAGGCTGGTCCCTCACACACTGAGCCTCACATTCACACACACTTCAGCTGGGTCTGGATCACTGGACCCTGAGACTGGTCCTTCACACACTGAACTTCACATTCACACACACTTCAGCTGGGTCTGGATCACTGGACCCTGAGACTGGTCCCTCATACACTGAGCCTCACATTCACACACACTTCAGCTGGGTCTGGATCACTGGACCCTGAGGTTGGTCCCTCTCACACTGAGCCTCACATGCACACACACTTCATCTAGGTCTGGATCACTGGACCCTGAGACTGGTCCCTCACACACTGAGCCTCACATTCACACACAATTCAGCTGGGTCTGGATCACTAGACCCTGAGGCTGGTCCCTCCCACACTGAGCCTCACATTCACACACACTTCAGCTGGGTCTGGATCACTGGACCCTGAGACTGGTCCCTCACACACTGAGCCTCACATTCTCACACACTTCAGCTGGGTCTGGACCACTGGATCCTGAGACTGGTCCCTCACACACTGAGCCTCACATTCACACACACTTCAGCTGGGTCTGGATCACTGGATCCTGAGACTGGTCTCTCACACACTGAGCCTCACATTCACACACACTTCAGCTGGGTCTGGATCACTGGATCCTGAGACTGGTCCCTCACACACTGAGCCTCACATTCACACACACTTCAGCTGGGTCTGGATCACTGGACCCTGAGGCTGGTCCCTCACACACTGAGCCTCACATTCACACACACTTCAGCTGGGTCTGGATCACTGGACCCTGAGACTGGTCCATTACACACTGAGTCTCACATTCACACACACTTCAGCTGGGTCTGGATCACTGGATCCTGAGGCTGGTCCCTCACACACTGAGCCTCACATTCACACACACTTCAGCTGGGTCTGGATCACTGGATCCTGAGACTGGTCCCTCACACACTGAGCCTCACACTCACACACACTTCAGCTGGGTCTGGATCACTGGACCCTGAGGCTGGTCCCTCACACACTGAGCCTCACATTCACACACACTTCAGCTGGGTCTGTGTCACTGGACCCTGAGACTGGTCCCTCACACACTGAGCCTCACATTCACACACCCTTCTGCTGGGTCTGGATCACTGGACCCTGAGACTGGTCCCTCACACACTGAACTTCACATTCACACACACTTCAGCTGGGTCTGGATCACTGGACCCTGAGACTGGTCCCTCACACAGTGAGCCTCACATTCACACACACTTCAGCTGGGTCTGGATCACTGGAACCTGAGGTTGATCCCTCACACACTGAGCCTCATATTCACACACACTTCAGCTGGGTCTGGATCACTGGACCCTGAGACTGGTCCCTCACACACAGAGCCTCACATTCACACAAACCTCAGCTGGGTCTGGATCACTGGACCCTGAGACTGGTCCCTCACACACTGAGCCACACATTCACACACACTTCAGCTGGGTCACGATCACTGGACCCTGAGACTGGTCCCTCACACACTGAGCCTCATATTCACACACACTTCAGCTGGGTCTGGATCACTGGACCCTGAGACTGGTCCTTCACACACTGAGCCTCACATTCACACACACTTCAGCTGGGTCTGGAACACTGGATCCTGAGAGTGATCCCTCACACAAAGAGCCTCACATTCACACACACTTCAGCTGGTTCTGGATCACTGGACCCTGAGGCTGGTCCATTACAAGCTTAGCCTCACATTCACACACACTTCAGCTGGGTCTGGATCACTGGAGCCTGAGACTGGTCCCTCACACACTGAGCCTCACATTCACACACACTTCAGCTGGGTCTGGATCACTGGATCCTGAGACTGGTCTCTCACACACTGAGCCTCACATTCACACACACTTCAGCTGGGTCTGGATCACTGGATCCTGAGACTGGTCCCTCACACACTGAGCCTCACATTCACACACACTTCAGCTGGGTCTGGATCACTGGATCCCGAGACTGGTCGCTCACACACTGAGCCTCACATTCACACACACTTTAGCTGGGTCTGGATCACTGGACCCTCAGATTGGTCCCTCACACACTGAGCCTCACATTCACACACTTCAGCTGGGTCTGGATCACTGGACCCTGAGACTGGTCCCTCACACACTGAGCCTCACATTCACACACACTTCAGCTGGGTCTGGATCACTGGAGCCTGAGACTGGTCCCTCACACACTGAGCCTCACATTCACACACACTTCAGCTGGGTCTGGATCTCTGGACCCTGAGAGTAGTCCCTCACACACTGAGCCTCACATTCACACACACTTCAGCTGGGTCTGGATCACTGGACCCTGAGGCTGGTCCATTACAAGCTTAGCCTCACATTCACACACACTTCAGCTGGGTCTGGATCACTGCACCCTGAGACTGGTCCCTCACACACTGAGCCTCACATTCACACACACTTCAGCTGGGTCTGGATCACTCGACCCTGAGACTGGTCCCTCACACACTGAGCCTCACATTCACACACACTTCAGCTGGGTCTGGATCACTGGAACCTGAGACTGGTCTCTCACACACTGAGCCTCACATTCACACACACTTCAGCTGGGTCTGGATCACTGGAGCCTGAGACTGGTCCCTCACACACTGAGCCTCACATTCAGACAGACTTCAGCTGGGTCTGGATCACTGGACCCTGAGAGTAGTCCCTCACACACTGAGCCTCACATTCACACACACTTCAGCTGGGTCTGGATCACTGGACCCTGAGGCTGGTCCATTACAAGTTTTGCCTCACATTCACACACACTTCAGCTGGGTCTGGATCACTGCACCCTGAGACTGGTCCCTCACACACTGAGCCTCACATTCACACACACTTCAGCTGGGTCTGGATCACTGGACCCTGAGACTGGTCCCTCACACACTGAGGTACACATTCACACAGACTTCAGCTGGGTCTGGATCACTGGATCCTGAGACTGGTCCCTCACACACTGAGCCTCACATTCACACCCACTTCAGCTGGGTCTGGATCACTGGACCCTGAGGCTGGTCCCTCACACACTGAGCCTCACATTCACACACACTTCAGCTGGGACTGGATCACTGGATCCTGAGGCTGGTCCCTCACACACTGAGCCTCACATTCACACACACTTCAGCTGGGTCTGGATCACTGGACCCTGAGACTGGTCCTTCACACACTGAACTTCACATTCACACACACTTCAGCTGGGTCTGGATCACTGGACCCTGAGACTGGTCCCTCATACACTGAGCCTCACATTCACACACACTTCAGCTGGGTCTGGATCACTGGACCCTGAGGTTGGTCCTTCTCACACTGAGCCTCACATGCACACACACTTCATCTAGGTCTGGATCACTGGACCCTGAGACTGGTCCCTCACACACTGAGCCTCACATTCACACACAATTCAGCTGGGTCTGGATCACTAGACCCTGAGGCTGGTCCCTCCCACACTGAGCCTCACATTCACACACACTTCAGCTGGGTCTGGATCACTGGACCCTGAGACTGGTCCCTCACACACTGAGCCTCACATTCTCACACACTTCAGCTGGGTCTGGACCACTGGATCCTGAGACTGGTCCCTCACACACTGAGCCTCACATTCACACACACTTCAGCTGGGTCTGGATCACTGGACACTGAGCCTGGTCCCTCACACACTGAGCCTCATCTCACACACACTTCAGCTGGCTCTGGATCACTGGACCCTGAGACTGGTCCCTCACACACTGAGCCTCACATTCACACACACTTCAGCTGGGTCTGGATCACTGGACCCTGAGACTGGTCCCTCACACACTGAGCCTCACATTCACACACACTTCAGCTGGGTCTGGATCACTGGATCCTGAGACTGGTCCCTCACACACTTAGCCTCACATTCACACACACTTCAGCTGGGTCTGGATCACTGGAGCCTGAGACTGGTCCCTCACACACTGAGCCTCACATTCAGACACACTTCAGCTGGGTCTGGATCACTGGACCCTGAGAGTAGTCCCTCACACACTGAGCCTCACATTCACACACACTTCAGCTGGGTCTGGATCACTGGACCCTGAGGCTGGTCCATTACAAGCTTTGCCTCACATTCACACACACTTCAGCTGGGTCTGGATCACTGCACCCTGAGACTGGTCCCTCACACACTGAGCCTCACATTCACACACACTTCAGCTGGGTCTGGATCACTGGACCCTGAGACTGGTCCCTCACACACTGAGGTACACATTCACACAGACTTCAGCTGGGTCTGGATCACTGGATCCTGAGACTGGTCCCTCACACACTGAGCCTCACATTAACACCCACTTCAGCTGGGTCTGGATCACTGGACCCTGAGGCTGGTCCCTCACACACTGAGCCTCACATTCACACACACTTCAGCTGGGACTGGATCACTGGATCCTGAGGCTGGTCCCTCACACACTGAGCCTCACATTCACACACACTTCAGCTGGGTCTGGATCACTGGACCCTGAGACTGGTCCTTCACACACTGAACTTCACATTCACACACACTTCAGCTGGGTCTGGATCACTGGACCCTGAGACTGGTCCCTCATACACTGAGCCTCACATTCACACACACTTCAGCTGGGTCTGGATCACTGGACCCTGAGGTTGGTCCCTCTCACACTGAGCCTCACATGCACACACACTTCATCTAGGTCTGGATCACTGGACCCTGAGACTGGTCCCTCACACACTGAGCCTCACATTCACACACAATTCAGCTGGGTCTGGATCACTAGACCCTGAGGCTGGTCCCTCCCACACTGAGCCTCACATTCACACACACTTCAGCTGGGTCTGGATCACTGGACCCTGAGACTGGTCCCTCACACACTGAGCCTCACATTCTCACACAATTCAGCTGGGTCTGGACCACTGGATCCTGAGACTGGTCCCTCACACACTGAGCCTCACATTCACACACACTTCAGCTGGGTCTGGATCACTGGATCCTGAGACTGGTCTCTCACACACTGAGCCTCACATTCACACACACTTCAGCTGGGTCTGGATCACTGGATCCTGAGACTGGTCCCTCACACACTGAGCCTCACATTCACACACACTTCAGCTGGGTCTGGATCACTGGACCCTGAGGCTGGTCCCTCACACACTGAGCCTCACATTCACACACACTTCAGCTGGGTCTGGATCACTGGACCCTGAGACTGGTCCATTACACACTGAGTCTCACATTCACACACACTTCAGCTGGGTCTGGATCACTGGATCCTGAGGCTGGTCCCTCACACACTGAGCCTCACATTCACACACACTTCAGCTGGGTCTGGATCACTGGATCCTGAGACTGGTCCCTCACACACTGAGCCTCACACTCACACACACTTCAGCTGGGTCTGGATCACTGGACCCTGAGGCTGGTCCCTCACACACTGAGCCTCACATTCACACACACTTCAGCTGGGTCTGTATCACTGGACCCTGAGACTGGTCCCTCACACACTGAGCCTCACATTCACACACCCTTCTGCTGGGTCTGGATCACTGGACCCTGAGACTGGTCCCTCACACACTGAACTTCACATTCACACACACTTCAGCTGGGTCTGGATCACTGGACCCTGAGACTGGTCCCTCACACAGTGAGCCTCACATTCACACACACTTCAGCTGGGTCTGGATCACTGGAACCTGAGGTTGATCCCTCACACACTGAGCCTCATATTCACACACACTTCAGCTGGGTCTGGATCACTGGACCCTGAGACTGGTCCCTCACACACAGAGCCTCACATTCACACAAACCTCAGCTGGGTCTGGATCACTGGACCCTGAGACTGGTCCCTCACACACTGAGCCACACATTCACACACACTTCAGCTGGGTCACGATCACTGGACCCTGAGACTGGTCCCTCACACACTGAGCCTCATATTCACACACACTTCAGCTGGGTCTGGATCACTGGACCCTGAGACTGGTCCTTCACACACTGAGCCTCACATTCACACACACTTCAGCTGGGTCTGGAACACTGGATCCTGAGAGTGATCCCTCACACAAAGAGCCTCACATTCACACACACTTCAGCTGGTTCTGGATCACTGGACCCTGAGGCTGGTCCATTACAAGCTTAGCCTCACATTCACACACACTTCAGCTGGGTCTGGATCACTGGAGCCTGAGACTGGTCCCTCACACACTGAGCCTCACATTCACACACACTTCAGCTGGGTCTGGATCACTGGATCCTGAGACTGGTCTCTCACACACTGAGCCTCACATTCACACACACTTCAGCTGGGTCTGGATCACTGGATCCTGAGACTGGTCCCTCACACACTGAGCCTCACATTCACACACACTTCAGCTGGGTCTGGATCACTGGATCCCGAGACTGGTCGCTCACACACTGAGCCTCACATTCACACACACTTTAGCTGGGTCTGGATCACTGGACCCTCAGATTGGTCCCTCACACACTGAGCCTCACATTCACACACTTCAGCTGGGTCTGGATCACTGGACCCTGAGACTGGTCCCTCACACACTGAGCCTCACATTCACACACACTTCAGCTGGGTCTGGATCACTGGAGCCTGAGACTGGTCCCTCACACACTGAGCCTCACATTCACACACACTTCAGCTGGGTCTGGATCTCTGGACCCTGAGAGTAGTCCCTCACACACTGAGCCTCACATTCACACACACTTCAGCTGGGTCTGGATCACTGGACCCTGAGGCTGGTCCATTACAAGCTTAGCCTCACATTCACACACACTTCAGCTGGGTCTGGATCACTGCACCCTGAGACTGGTCCCTCACACACTGAGCCTCACATTCACACACACTTCAGCTGGGTCTGGATCACTCGACCCTGAGACTGGTCCCTCACACACTGAGCCTCACATTCACACACACTTCAGCTGGGTCTGGATCACTGGAACCTGAGACTGGTCTCTCACACACTGAGCCTCACATTCACACACACTTCAGCTGGGTCTGGATCACTGGAGCCTGAGACTGGTCCCTCACACACTGAGCCTCACATTCAGACAGACTTCAGCTGGGTCTGGATCACTGGACCCTGAGAGTAGTCCCTCACACACTGAGCCTCACATTCACACACACTTCAGCTGGGTCTGGATCACTGGACCCTGAGGCTGGTCCATTACAAGCTTTGCCTCACATTCACACACACTTCAGCTGGGTCTGGATCACTGCACCCTGAGACTGGTCCCTCACACACTGAGCCTCACATTCACACACACTTCAGCTGGGTCTGGATCACTGGACCCTGAGACTGGTCCCTCACACACTGAGGTACACATTCACACAGACTTCAGCTGGGTCTGGATCACTGGATCCTGAGACTGGTCCCTCACACACTGAGCCTCACATTCACACCCACTTCAGCTGGGTCTGGATCACTGGACCCTGAGGCTGGTCCCTCACACACTGAGCCTCACATTCACACACACTTCAGCTGGGACTGGATCACTGGATCCTGAGGCTGGTCCCTCACACACTGAGCCTCACATTCACACACACTTCAGCTGGGTCTGGATCACTGGACCCTGAGACTGGTCCTTCACACACTGAACTTCACATTCACACACACTTCAGCTGGGTCTGGATCACTGGACCCTGAGACTGGTCCCTCATACACTGAGCCTCACATTCACACACACTTCAGCTGGGTCTGGATCACTGGACCATGAGGTTGGTCCTTCTCACACTGAGCCTCACATGCACACACACTTCATCTAGGTCTGGATCACTGGACCCTGAGACTGGTCCCTCACACACTGAGCCTCACATTCACACACAATTCAGCTGGGTCTGGATCACTAGACCCTGAGGCTGGTCCCTCCCACACTGAGCCTCACATTCACACACACTTCAGCTGGGTCTGGATCACTGGACCCTGAGACTGGTCCCTCACACACTGAGCCTCACATTCTCACACACTTCAGCTGGGTCTGGACCACTGGATCCTGAGACTGGTCCCTCACACACTGAGCCTCACATTCACACACACTTCAGCTGGGTCTGGATCACTGGACACTGAGCCTGGTCCCTCACACACTGAGCCTCATCTCACACACACTTCAGCTGGCTCTGGATCACTGGACCCTGAGACTGGTCCCTCACACACTGAGCCTCACATTCACACACACTTCAGCTGGGTCTGGATCACTGGACCCTGAGACTGGTCCCTCACACACTGAGCCTCACATTCACACACACTTCAGCTGGGTCTGGATCACTGGATCCTGAGACTGGTCCCTCACACACTTAGCCTCACATTCACACACACTTCAGCTGGGTCTGGATCACTGGATCCTGAGGCTGGTCCCTCACACACTGAGCCTCACATTCACACACACTTCAGCTGGGTCTGGATCACTGGATCCTGAGACTGGTCCCTCACACACTCAGCCTCACATTCACACACACTTCAGCTGGGTCTGGATCACTGGACCCTGAGGCTGGTCCCTCACACACTTAGCCTCACATTCACACACACTTCAGCTGGGTCTGGATCACTGGACCCTGAGACTGGTCCCTCACACACTGAGCCTCACATTCACACACACTTCAGCTGGGTCTGGATCACTGGATCCTGAGACTGGTCCCTCACACACTGAGCCTCAGATTCACACACACTTCAGCTGGGTCTGGATCACTGGACCCTGAGACTGGTCCCTCACACACTGAGCCTCACATTCACACACACTTCTTCTTGGTCTGGACCACTGGACCCTGAGACTGGTCCCTCACACACTGAACTTCACATTCACACACACTTCAGCTGGGTCTGGATCACTGGACCCTGATACCGGATATGTATCGAATGAGTTCGGACAATGGCTGGGTTTTCCTGCAGATAGTGAGCCTCAGTATGTTTTCGGTGAAGGAGAGCTTGATGAAAGCGACACTATTTTACTTTTCAAAAAGTTAGAATCACATTGCTGTCACAGTGCCCAATCGGTCCTGCGGTCACAGATATCTGACAGCAGTCAATGGCCACCTGTGTCATTTCTTCCTGAGAAGAGTCTGCAGCTGTTCACACACCGTGCTACTGGTTCTCATTGCCAGTGGTGTTGTTACTCTGCAAACACCATTGTACATAGACAGTGGGAAAGGGGACTCGCTGCTGGAAACACCACCGTTCACAGACACCAGGACAATGGACTCACGGCCACAATCAACATCACTTCAGTTCCAATAAATTCCACAGAGCCGCAGGTGATGGAGAAGCTGTTCGTGAACTGGAGAATGTAAACTTTCAAAGACAATACATGCTGATTGATATAATGATCTCTTTATTATTCTCCAGGATTTTCCACACACAAAAACCAATGCAGTTATCATTCACTTTCTGATATTCTTCAGCTATTAAATCGATAGGCGTATTCTCCTTTTACACTCCCCTGGGGTAACCACGTGTTCTGATGTTCATCCGGCAATAAACATTCCATGGTCACAACATCCTAAACCTCAATGCTGGGACTTGTATCTCTCTGTGTCCAGGAGCATGATTTAATCCAATTATACTCCTACCGCTATTATAACCCACTGTCTACATAATGGTCTTCTACCTTGTTCACAGACACTTACATAGCAAACCGCAGGACTTGTCAGATATTGCACAGTGTTATGTCTGAAGAAGCCTGGGCCTGAGTTGTAGCCTGCTGAGGTTCAGGTAAAATATAACTCAGGATACGATATGTGATGTAATGCAAATCTAATGTTGGGAATTGCTCTGAACTTTTCTTTCCTGAACTAAATTAAATAATATTCTCAGAGGATACTTCAACCCATTTTTCAGCTCATCTCTGAATTTAGTCTGGGTTACTGCATAAATACACGTGTTTGTACAGCAGCTTAAAAGCAGCAGCATGTAGCTGGTATAGTCTGCAATAAGCATCGGGTCATTGAAACTTGTAGGGTAATAGTGGTTTGTAATTCGGTATAATAAGAAATATATCACATAGGTTGTCCAGAGCAGTATGAAGTTACCGGATATAGCGAAGAGTAAGATGATGGATTTCCTTCGGTTCTCCATCTCCGGATCATTGTGATTCACATCTTTCTTGCTGCCCCTCAGCCTCCTGCGGACTCTGCTGGCCGCCAAAATGTATCCTACAGTCAGAGCATTGAGCAGCAATATCAGGAATATTGGGAGCAGTGGGGTAAAACAGCGGTTAATCCAGCCAAATGTTACCCAAGCAGTTACAGTGTAATACTCGGGTTTTTCATGACAGCCCCAGGGTACATTGTCGATTGAAAAGACGGGTACATATATAAAGAACCAGGGGATGTTTTTTATACAGAACAGCAGGCACACGGTTCCTATAACCAGGGATGCAGTTTTCTCGGTGCAATATTTAGTCCTCAGCTTCTGGCAACAAATGGTAACAAAACGATCGAAAGTGAAAGCGATGGTTAGCCAGACAGAAATATCGGTGACTGCACGCATCAGCGCAAGGTGGAAAGAACACACAGGTGTGATGAGCAGGAAGGTAGTCGGGAAATAATAATCATTAATCCGAACCAGTATCACATCAGTGATAATGACCAGTAGATCCGCCGCTGCCATGGTCACCAGGTAGCGAGTGATACATCTGGAGAGACCGCACTTTCCCCGGGACAGGATCACAATCGTCACCACATTAGCTGTAAAAGGGAAACACACAGGAACAGGGAATCAGCCGTCAGGTTACAGCAAGGGAGCCAGTTACACAGGATTTGGTGTGAAATGTACTTTACTGCAGGATCTGGGGACTGGAACTGAACTCTTTACCGCTGCTAGAATTGTCCAGCAGAACAGGATTTTAACATACAATTGCAATGTTAAATATCTGTGAGTGTGGGGTAAATACCCGAAAATAAACGATTCACAAAGAGTATAGAATATACAAATAGACTCTGGAAATTTCCTCGGAGCTGTTACCCTTCTGCCACTGCAACTTCGGAGAAAGTGGTGTAGAAATCCACCGGAGATCCGAGTAAACTACTGGCCATTTAAATGTATGAATAAATGGACAGTGTGAGAAGGAGTTATGGATAATTGTGAAAAGAAGCAGTTCAATGACGGAGGAAGAAATGAACAGGAAACAAATTGAAAATCAGTCATGAATGGTCAATTCTAAATTGGGAGATGTTTGGGGAGCGGTGAGAATAACGCCTGACCGAAATGCAGTGAATACTAAAGGGGAACAACCGAGGGTGAGACAAAGTGCGGGGTTTGGGTCCGTGGATAGGAAAGGGGAGCGGATACAAGGTGTGGGTACGAAATGGCTCAGAGTTCTCATGTTGTGTTCGCAGACTGGAGGCTATGAGTAAAGACCTTTGGACAAACTACTGTCAAACACCACGATAATAGGGGAGTTGGTATGTTTCAACTCAACCAAGTTGCAACAGTTACGTTTATAATCCACGAGATGAACATTTAATCTGATCAACGGACCTCTTGGCCAGAAGTCTCAGGTCTTTACATTGGTGTCTTGTACAGTGCAACCCCCATCTGGACAAACTCTAACAATAACCACAAGCGGGAGAAGTTCAGATGTGATCATGAACAAACAACCTTATCTTGCACCTTCTTCTGTGATCCTAGGAAAAATATACATTCCAAAGTACACAATGGCACAAGGGGCATAATCTTCTCCTCGCTTTTGACGCCTCTAATAATGCAGCAAACTTCAGAGGGAGCTGTGGGTGGCGATCTCTAGACCGAAGCAAAGATACAGTACAAGTGACAATAGAGCCTGCAGTCCAGCCCAGGAGATACCTGCCGAGATTCAGCTTCAGAAAGGCTGAGTGGTAAGGTCTTAGCTCTGAAGTGGCAGAATCCATCTTTAATATTAATCCGGCACATAGCAATATGGAGAATCTGTCTCTCTGGTGAGAAAGACTGGCGGAAAGTACATCCCAGGGGATGTGGGACATTATATGTACCTGAGCTTCCAGCACAATCTATCAACAATGTAAGATATGCTCAGAAGTGTTTGATTCGGATTCCTTTGGTGTGCAGGATAGTGTGACATATAGCAGTTGTTCCAACTTGATATACGTAAAGAGCTCCATGTGATCATTTGTAAAGAAATAGAGACAGACAGAGAGCGAGAGAGAGACTACATATACAAAAGAAACATCGGCACTGAAAAGATATCCTGAACAAGATAAGGCGGCTGGTGTAGAAATAATTAACTGCATTCCCGTTCAACTGTGTTTAGACAATACAGTCTTAGCTGGAAATTAAATCACATGAGTATATGAGATTAATATAGTTAAGTATGAGTGTGGGGTATGTGGGGTGGGGGGGGGGTGTGGTTACCATGGATACAGAAGTATAATGGAAATCTACAGAGAAAAATGGACAAAGTAACTCTGAATCAAACACAAGAGATGGGCCGTCCTGTGCTGTTTACAAGACGGAGGTGGGCCTCCTTCTTGAACCGCTGCAGTCCGTGTGGTGACGGTGCTCCACAGAGTTGTTAGCTGGTGAGCTGCATGAAATAATGGCGAAGATATCAGGAGAAAATTTTTCCGCCTGTCTTAGCAAATGGCCAAATCTGTCAGTAATTTATGTATCTGAACTATACAACCTCATAAAAGTTGCTAAAATCATGTCCCCTGTTCAGTAATTTTCAAACCACTTTATTAATTCAACTATTGGAACATTATTTCAACAACAACAATAATTTCTACTTATATAGCGCCTTTATAAAACTTCCCGAGGTGCTTCACAGGAGTGTTACAAGACATAACAAATAAATTTGGCACCGAGCCACATAAGAATAAATTACGACAGATGACCAAAAGTTTGGTCAGGGGTAGGTTATAAGCACTGTCTTCAAGGAAGAAAGGGAGGTATAGAGGCGGTGAGGATTTAGGGAGGCTGTTCGAGACCTCAGGGCTCGGACAGCTGAAGGCACGGCCACCAATGTTTGAGCAGTTATAATCAGGGATACACAAGAGGGTAGAATTTGAGGAGCGCAGATATCTTGGGAGGTTGCGATTTTGAAGCAGTTTACAGAAATAGCGAAGAACAAGACCATGGAGGGATTTGTACACAGAAGGAGAGTTTTGAAGCCGAGGTATTGTTGAACCGGGATCAGTGTAGCTCAGCGAGCACAGGGGTGAAGGGTGAGTGGGATTTCGTGCGAGATTGGAAATGCACTGGCGAGTTTTGAATGACTTCAAGTTTACATAGGGTAGAATGTAGGAGGTCAGCCAGGAGAGTGTTGGAGCTGTACAAACTCAAGGTAACAAAGGCATGGATGAGGATTTCAACAGCAGAGGAGCTGAGGCAGGGGCGAAGACGGGCAATGTCATATCGCAGATATGTGGCCAGAAGATCATTTCACTTTCTAAAGGACACCTAGTTTGCGAACTCTCTGCTTCAGTCACAGGCAGAAGCACGGGAGAGGGATCGAGTCGATGGTTAGTGAATACAGTTTGTGGCAGGAACCAAAGAGAATGTCGTCAGTCTTCCCAATATTTAATTAGAGAAATATTCTGTTCATCCAGTACTGGATGTCGGACAAGCAGTCTGCCAATTTAGAGACCTTGGAGGGGTCGAAAGAAGTGGTGGTGTGATGGAGCTTGGTATCATCAGTCCACATGTGGAGACTGACGCTGTGTTTTCGGATGATGTCAAGAGGCAGCATATAGTGGAGAAACGCGAGGGTGCCAAGGATAGTTCCTTGGGGAACACGATATGCAACGATTTGATCGTGGGAATATAAGTGAATGCAAGTGATGTTCTGTCTACAATTATGGAGAAATGGATGGGACAAGGTGAGTGCAGTCCCACCCAGCTGGAGGGTGGTGAAGAGGCATTGGAGGAACATGGAGAACTCAAACATATCAAAGGTTGCGGACATGTCGAGATTGTTGAGGGAAAGGTTACTTTTGTCAATGTCACAAAGGATGACTTTTGTGACTTTGATGAGAGCTGTTTCGGTAGTGTGGCTTGGCGGAAACTAGAATAAAGGGTTTAAAACATGGAGTTCCGGGAGGCGACAACATGTTCAAGGACTTGGGAGTGGACATTGAGGTTGGAGAGGGGGCGGTAGTTTGCAAGCTGAATAGTGTCAATGGTTTTTTGAGGAGAGGGGTGATGACGGTAGATTTGAAGGAGACGAGAGGACATGAGCTGAGAGTACCGTTAACTATGTCAGCTAACACGGGAGTCAGAAAAGGAAGTTGGGTGGTGATCAGCTTGGTGGGAATAGGATCAAGTGAGCAGGAAGTGGGTCTCATGGATAAGATGAGCATGGAGAGGTCAAGAGGGGCAGATCAGGGAGAGACTAGAGAGAGATGCGACTTCATGGCTAGGGCAGGGTGGAAACTTAGGGGAAGTTTGACCCGTTGGGCTCGAGGAAGGAAGAGAAGTGGCAGAGGCAGCTGATTGGGTGGTCTCAATCTTTGAGATAAATAATTCCATGAGCTACTCACACTTGTTGTTGGAGGTGAGTGTGGTGGAGACAGGGGAGAGGGGTTTCACAAGAAGGTTAACAGTCGAGAATACTAGCCGGGGGTTATGTTTGCATTCTATAATGGTGCTAGAATAGTGAGCAGTTTTGGCAGACATGAGTAGGGCCCGATAATACTTTATGTGATCTAGCCAAATCTGGCGTTGATTGGTTAAACCAGTTGTCCGCCACATCCGTAGAAGTCTGCGATCCTTTTACTTGAGTGAGCGAGAATGAGGGCCGTACCAGGGGAAAGGCCAGAGTGAGAGAGATTAATTGTTTTAATAGGATCTAGGGCATCAAAGGTGATGGTGAAGGGATATTTGGGGAGATTAGTGGCTGCAGAAATGGCATTGCCAATTAATTCATTATCTCCTCGCTTTGAACAGAGTCATAGTTTAAATAGTGGTGATACCTGATTCACAAATATTCTAGTAACAAAACGATTTGAAAATTAATCTTGTTGCTATTGCAGCTGCTATATAATGACAGGACTAAAAGGAAACAATGTCCTTCTCTCACAGAATCCAAACACCACTGTTGCCAGTTACAAAACAAAATATCATTACTATTATATCTTACTGTTTCTATTTCCCAAGCTCTCGATCCCTTCAGTCTCCGGTTCCACTGACAGTGCAATGTCCCAAATATAATCATTACATGTGTTTATAACTGATTGTAAATGTTTAAAAATGAAATTTGCGGCCATAGGGCATAACTGTGCTTGGTGCACGAATTCAGCTCTGAATAAATACATCAACACTGTGGTTTCAGGAATTGCTTGAAAACACAACCGTATTTGTCAGAAAAGGTGTGCAATAAAACACTTGTTTGTTACAGTCTAGCAAAGTTAATATAGACCTTCACTCTTTGTCAGAAGATGGTTTCTACAACTTCGTAACATACCTTGTCATGCAACTAAATGTCTATATATATGCACACAGCAAGGTCGATAAACACAACATCTAGTTGGTTAAGTTGGCTAAGGTTTGCTTTATTCGAAAACACTGCCATGGGAAAGTCAGTGCATACGAATGTGAGCCTAGATTTTCGACAGGGTGTCAAACCCATAAACTTCTGATTCAGATGGGAGCCCCGGCTGTTACATTTAAAGGCCAGGTAGATAAGTTAACCAGAGCATGCAAAGAGGAGAACATTAGCGAGGGGTTCCTGACGCTGCTAACGATTAACTGAAACAATTTCACATTCTAACGACATCCCACTGTGTGAATACTGGGCTCATTCTCACTGAGAACCGCATTGCTCCGAGACATTCCATGTAAAACAATGTTAGATTTTGAGTTGGAGATTCAAAAACATTGTAATATCAATAAACATCTCGGAAAGTTTGGAGGAAATGGAGGACAGATATTCTCGGAATTTCCGATAGTGACCCAAACCTGACAAATAATCACCTCAGGACCGACAGAACAATGACCAGGCCCTCCAGGTAATACAGCGAGACACGGATTTATGCAATCGGTAACCTGTTAAAATGAGTGCTGGAACCTCTATAGGCTGCAGGATATCATCGGACATTTTTTCCTGTAGAACATTCAGATACACTGAAATTGGACCTGCGATTACCGGAAATCTCATTGCAGAAATGATGACTCTGGTGCTTGACGTATAGGAACGCAGGATTTGATCATTCTGCCCCACAAGCCTTTTCCACCATTCCAGTAGACCATGGGTGATCGTCACCCTCACTCCAATTACCGTCTTAGTTCCATATCCCTTGATACCCTGACCTTAACAAATCTATCGATCAGAGTCTGTAAAATTACAACTGACCATTAATTGACAGAATTTTGGGAGAAGGAGTGTTAGATTTCTCCTCGACTTTGTGTGAGAAAGTGTTTCGTGATTTCACTCCGAGCTCCAATTTTAAGATAATGCCTTCTGCTTTAGATTACACCGCCACAGGAAACAGTTTCTGTGCCTACACTATCGAACACTTTATCTATTTAAATAGCTCGGTTATATCACGTTTCACCCTTCTAAACACAATGGAATACAAGGCAAGGTTATGTAAACTTTCCTCATATTTGAATACTTTAAACCGTGGTATCAGTCTGGTTAACTTGTGCTGAAACCCCTCGAAGGCCAATCCATCTATCCTGCGATATGTTGCCCAAAACTGAACGTATATATTCCAAATGGGATCTGACCAAATCTCTGTACAGCGAGAACAGCACGTCCTCAGTTGTAAATATCTTCCCCCTTGTGATAAAAGCTAAAATTCTCTCAACATTTATCCCTATTCTGTGGTTCCTTCCGTGCAACCAACTATCGATCCAAGTCGTAAGATTACCGCTAATTACGTGGGTTCCCATTTTTACGAATAATAACTGAAAAACATTATCAAAGCAGGGACTTAACTGACAATGTAATACAATTTTAGACGATGGGTACAGACATTCCAATGCACCGAGTACTGATCATATTTATTGTTAAAATTACCGCAGCTGACACAATATTGAATGGAAATAACAATTTGGCGCTTTTGCTTCACAAACTAAGCACGTTACCGGGAACACCAATTACCACGCCGAGAACTGGAACATCGCAAATGGTAATACAATAAATCAAACTGTATTGATCTCTGAGAAATGATGGGGACTCTTGGTGCGACACTTGTTACAACGGACCATGTGAGCTGATATAGTGAGAGATACTCTTAGTAATACAGGGGCGAAACTTGCAGTAGGAGCATTAGGCTGCATTGATCCTGAGATTTGTGAGAGTCAGCGGGACAGTGAGACAACTCACTTCAATCTGTTCTCATTGAGTAACCTCTTCAAACAGACTCTGCAGAGTGTTAAAAACAACAGCCGTAATATTGTACTTTAATGCTGATCATGTTTCTTCAAACACAAACATGCAAGGCAATTTATTAGTACAGGATTCTGGGAACTCAGGAGACATAGTGTGAGATTTCAGTTTCCCAACTGAAGTGGGAAAGTTAGTCAGTGGTACAATGGGTGATACAACACACTGGTTCGATACCCTGGGCTCTGCCACATAAACTGTAAATGTGAGATAGAGGAATTTAATACAGACACAGATTATAGGGCGATATGACAGAGGTGTTTAAAATTATTGACAGGATGGAAGAAGATAGATAGAAGCAGACTGATTTCAGTAGATGTGTGTTGCAGAATGAGGCGCTGTAGAAAGAAGATGAAATAGAAGACAATGGAACAGAGAGAAGAGAGAGCGGGAGAAGATTTTTTATACAGGGATTGGGGAGGAGGTGGAGTTCAGTCACATGGATAGAGATTGAGGCAGAAACTGTCAGAATTCAAAGTAGATTGGGTCCGTGGCTGGAGGAAGAGGCGAGAAAGGGATATGGAGACCGGGTGGGTAAATGTGACTAGAAATTCCTCTATCTCTCAGTATCTGAAGCGAAATTAAAGTGAATGTGTGTGGATAACCGAGCGGACAGACTTACTGAGAGTACAGTCGATGTTATATCACCCTGCAAGCGTTTGGTCTGAACAATAAATTTGTCCGGTTAGTATAAAGGGACCATGACCCGGCATGGAGACGGTGCTTTGGTTAAAATGCAGGTATTGAATCTAAAACGGGTTTTTAAATGTGGACAAACCCAGGACAGCTGCATAGAGCACCGCTGCCTTGTTCCAATCGCTCTCTCACAGCACGGATTCCCGGTCTGACCTGTACCGCTGCAGGAATGGATGTGACAGAAACCAGCTGCCTCCCACCGGCTGAAGGCAGAACAATCTCCGCCGGGAGGGTGAAGGCGAGTCTGAGAACAGGCTGGTCACCGGTCAGTGGAGAAGATGAGGGAGAGAGTCTGTGTTCCTGCATGGAGCACAATCCCACTCTCGGCATGGATTGTGATCACCAGGAATAATATCCGGCACTTTGCTGGAACCAGACCGAGAACAGCGGGTAGATTCTGATTAACGGGACTGAACAAATCCCGGTCCTGACTGTCCGAATTCCCAGGTATATGTCCATGATCGGCTGTCAGTGTCTGTCTCCACAGCGGGAGTCAATGGAGCATTTTACAACACGCTGAATGTTCAGTACAATATAATCTGTCAGATATTACCGAGTGTTACGGGAAAGGAAAGCAGGCATGGAAACATGAGATTAAAATAATCCATTGAATCACTCATTGCACGATTCTCAGACAAAAACCGAACCAGTTTGAAAGAATTTACATGGGGGAAATAATCTGAAGATATTATGCGGGGGGTTAAAGAAAATTAGAAAGGCACCAAATGATCAGTCACTTAAAAAGGTAGAGCGGGAAATACAGTCACTGACTCTCAGCCTTTTAATTGAATTGAGAAGAATAGTTTAAAAATATAATTACTGACATAAGATCAGGAATAAAGTTAATCCCAACTTTATTCACGACGTTAGTAACGGAATATAATCACTTACCGGGGATTCCCACGGCTGCTATAATCGGATAGTAAATCATTCCTGCCTGTACAACTGGTGGTAACACGGAAAATGGATAGGCGACGGCCGGAACACTCATTCTGTCCGAGAAGTGATGATGACTCTTGGCACTGAACACAGGGCTCCAACTGACTGTGAGATGAGAGCTGAAGAGAAAAACGTAATTATAATTGCGGGAGATTTCCCGTGGGACCATGAAAGATCAGGAGCATTGATATTACTTCCAGTCATTTGGCAGCGCGTCAACACCCTTCACAGTAATGTTTGTGCTGCACTAATTATATCCAAACTAATAATACAAGTGTTTGACGTGAAACCACCCAAAGATTGGATGATATTTTGCTCACATTTCTAACTAACAATGTACAGAAAGCCGGGCCCTGCCGGCAATGCTGCACCACATTTAACAGAAGCAGCTCCAGTTTTCCTCCTGGTATGTGAGACGGTTAAATCCTGTCGATGCACCAACTGAATTCTCCGAATTCTGAAACATGTTTCAATGTTTACACCACTCCGGGCGTCCGTCACTCATCCGTCTCACTGTGGGAGTTCTGGTTGGCAATTGAATCAGAAATATATGTCTTTAGCACAGAAGAGGTCGGGCATTGCACCAGCACCTTGCAGAAAAATGTATCTAAATTATCGTGTAAAAAGTTGCTGAATTAATAGCGCAGAAAATGCAGTCTCATACTACAGCTCACTCACTTATTTTGCCTGCATATCGTAAAATTGTCAACATAAAGCTTGGTGATGAAGCGGAACAAGAAATTGCAAAAATTCCGCTGTCTGACCATACAATTCGGAGAAGGATAAATGATATGTCATCTAACATTGAAGAAAATGTAGCCCAGAAACTTACAAACTCGAATTTTGCTTTGCAAATCGACGAGTCGGTCGACATTATTGGTAAAGCACAATTATTATCATTTGTTCACTTCATGAATGAAAACGAGATATTGCACCAATTTCTGTGCTGTACAGAACTTCCAAAAAATACGAGAGGTCAAGACATGTTTGATTCTGTGAATTCATATTGAGAAGATTTCAAAATTTCATGGGACTCATGTGTTGTAATCTGCATGCACGGTGCTCCATCTATGGTGGGACATGTCAAAGGATTCATTGCCCTCGCAAAAAAAATAATACCAACCATTCCCTTGGCAATTAGCAAACAGTCTCGAGGCCCTTAGCAGCCGGTCCCCTGGCCCTCAACCACCAGTCCCATGGCCCTTGACAACCGGTCCCAAAGCCCTCGGTAACCGGTCCCATGGCCCTTAGCAACCGGTCTCTTGGCCCTTCACAACCGGTCTCTTGGTCCTTCACATCCGGTCTCTTGGCCCTTCGCAACCGGTCTCTTGGCCCTTCACAGCCGGTCTCTTGGTCCTTCACATCCGGTCTCTTGGCCCTTAGCAACCGGTCTCTTGGCCCTTCACAGCCGGTCTCTTGGTCCTTCACATCCGGTCTCTTGGCCCTTCACAACCGGTCTCTTGGCCCTTCGCAACCGGTCTCTTGGCCCTTCGCAACCGGTCTCTTGGCCCTTAGCAACAGGTCTCTTGGCCCTTAGCAACAGGTCTCTTGGCCCTTAGCAATTGGCCCCTTGTACCTTAGCAGCATGTCTCTTGGCCCTTAGTAACAGGTCTCTTGGCCGTCAGCCATCAATCACTTGGCCCTTCGCAAACCGTCACATGGCCCTTAGCAAACAGTCTCTTGATCCTTCACAACCGGTCTCTTGGCCCTTCGCAACCGGTCTCTTGGCCCTTAGTAACCGGTCTCTTGGCCCTTAGCAACAGATCTCTTGGACGTCAGCCATCAGTCACTTGGCCCTTCGCAAACCGTCACATGGCCCTTAGCAAACGGTCTCTTGACCTTAAGCAACCTGTCCTTTGGCCCTTAGCAGATGCTCCCTTGGCCCACAGCAACCAACACTTGGCCCTTAGCAACTGGTGCTTCGGCCCTCAGCCACCAGTCCCTTGGCCCTAAGTACCCGGTCATTTGGCCCTCAACAACCAGTCTCTTGGCCCTCAACAACCGGTCCCTTGTTCTTTAACAACCGGTCCCTTGTTCTTTAACAACCGGTCCCTTGTTCTTTAGCAACCTGTCCCTTGTTCTTTAACAACCAGTCCCTTGGCCCTTGGCAAGTTGTTCCAAGGCCCTCGGCAACCAGTCTCTTGACCTCGGCAACCGGTCCCTTGGCTCAAAGCAACTGGTCTCGTGACCCTCTACCACCATCACTTTGCCCTCAGCCACCAGTAACTTGGCCCTCTGCAACCGGTCCTTTGGTCCTTAGCAACCGGTCCCGTGGATCTTAGCAGACAATCCCATGGCCCTTAGCCACCAGCACCAGTCCCATGGCCTCGGCAACAAGTCGCTTAGCCCTCAGCAGCTGGTCCATTGCTGCTCAACAACTGGACTCTTGCAACTTAGCAGCCAACCCTTGGCCCTCAGCAACCGGTTCCTTAGTCACAGGTCCGTTGGCCCTCAGCAACTTGGTCCTCAGCAATCGACCCCTTGGCCCTCAGCAACCAGCCCCTTGGCGGTTAGCACCCAACACTTGCCACTTAGCACCAGGTCCCATCGCCCTGAGCAACAGGCCCTTAGCCCTCAGCCACTGGGCGTTTCGCTCATAGCAACAAGGAACTTAGCCCTTCGCAACCTGTCCCTTGGCCCTTAGCAACCAATGCCCTAACCTTAGCGACAAGTCGCTTGACACTCAGCCGCCCGATCCTTAGCCCTCAGTCACTGGTTCCTTGGCCCTTAGCACCCAGTTCCTTGGCCCTGAGCAACCAGTTCCTTGGCCCTTAGCAATCAGTCCCATGGCCCTTAGCAAACAGTCTTTAGGCCCTTCGCAGCCGGTTCCTTGGCCCTTAAGCAGTATAATATGGCTAAATGTAAGGTTATCCACTTTGGTAGCAAAAACAGGATGGCAGATAATTATCTGAATGGTGACAGATTAGTAAAAGGGGAGGTGCAAAGAGACCTGGGTGTCATGGTACTTCAGTCGTTGAAGGTTGGCATGCAGGTACAGCAGGCAGTAAAGAAACCAAATGGCATGCTGGCCTTCATAGCGAGGGGATTTGAGTACAGGGGCAGGGAGGTGTTGCTACAGTTGTACAGGGCCTTGGTGAGACCACACGGTGAGTATTGTGTGCAGTTTTGGTCTCCTAACCTGAGGAAGGACATTCTTGCTATTGAGGGAGTGCAGTGAAGGTTCACTGGGATGGCAGGACGGACATATGAGGAAAGACTGGATCGGCTAGGCTTATACTCACTGAACTTAAGAAGAATGACAGTGGATCTCATAGAAACTTTTTACATTTTGATGGGACTGGACAGGTTAGATGCAGGAAGAATGTTCACGATGTTGGGGAAGTCCAGAACCAAGGGTCACAGTCTAAAGATAAGGGGTAAGCCATATAGGACTGAGCTGAGGAGAATCTTTTTCACCCAGAGAGTTGTGAATCTGTGGAATTCTCTACCATCGAAAGTTGTTAAGTCCAGTTCATTGGGCATATTCAAAAGGGAGATAGATGTCACCCTTGCAGCTAAAAGATCATGGGATATGGAGACAAGGCAGGGGTGGGGTACTGAGGTTGCATGATCAGCCATGATCATGTTGAATGGTAGTGCAGGCTCGAAGGGCCGAATGGCCTATTTTCCATGTTTCTTTGTTTAGCCAGTGGTCCCTTGGCCCTCAGCAACTGGTCCCTTGGCTCTGAGCAACAGATCCCTTGGTCCATAGCAACCGGTCTCTTGATGCTAAGAAAACGGTTCCTTGGCCCTTAGCAACTGATCTCTTGGCCGTTAGCAGCCAACACTTGCCACTTAGCCCTCAGCCACTGGTCGTTTCGCTCTGAGCAGCAAGGTACTTGGCCTTTAGCAACCAGTCCGTTGCCCATAGCAACTGGTCCCTTGCTGCATAGCAACCAACACTTGGCTCTTCGCAACCGGTGCCTTGGCCCTCAGCCACCAGAAACTTCATGCTCAGCCACCCGATCCCGAGCCCTCAGCCACCGGTCGTTTCGCTTCTGGCAGCAAGGCACTTGGGCCTTACGAACCAGTCCTTGTCCCTTAGCAACTGGTCCCTTGTTCCTTAGCAACAGGTCCCTTGTCCCTTAGCAACTATGCTATTGGCCCTTAGCAACTGGTCCCTTGGCCCTTAGCAACAGGTCCCTTGTCCCTTAGCAACTAGGCCATTGGCCCTTAGCAACTGGTCCCTTGTCCCTTAGCAACTGGTCCCTTGTCCCTTAGCAACAGGTTCCTTGTCCCTTAGCAACTAGGCCATTGGCCCTTAGCAACTGGTTCCTTGGCCTTTAGCAACTGGTCCCCTGTCCCTTAGCAACTAGGCCCTTGGCCCTTAGCAACTGGTCCCTTCGCCCTTAGCAATTGGTCCCTTGGCCCTTAGCAACTAGGCCCTTGGCCCTTAGCAACTGGTCCCTTGTCCCTTAGCAACTTGTCCCTTGTCCCATAGCAACTGGTCCCTTGTCCCTTAGCAACTAGGCCCTTGGCCCTTAGCAACTGGTCCCTTGTCCCTTAGCAACTAGGCCCTTGTCCCTTAGCAACAGGTCCCTTGGCCCTTAGCAACTGGTCCCTTTTCCCTTAGCAACTAGGCCATTGGCCCTTAGCAACTGGTCCCTTGGCCCTTAGCAACTGTTCCCTTGTCCCTTAGCAACTGGTCCCTTGTCCCTTAGCAACAGGTCCCTTGTCCCTTAGCAACTAGGCCATTGGCCCTTAGCAACTGGTCCCTTGGCCCTTAGCAACTGGTCCCCTGTCCCTTAGCAACTAGGCCCTTGGCCCTTAGCAACTGGTCCCTTGTCCCATAGCAACTGGTCCCTTGGCCCTTAGCAACTGGTCCCTTGGCCCTTAGCAACTGGTCCCTTGGCCCTTAGCAACTGGTCCCTTGTCCCTTAGCAACTGGGCCCTTGGCCCTTAGCAACTGGGCCCTTGGCCCTTAGCAACTGGTCCCTTGTCCCTTAGCAACTAGGCCCTTGGCCCTTAGCAACTGGTCCCTTGGCCCTTAGCAACTGGTCCCTTGTCCCTTCGCAACTAGGCCCTTGGCCCTTAGCAACTGGTCCCTTTTCCCTTAGCAACTGGTCCCTTGTCCCTTAGCAACTAGGCCCTTGGCCCTTAGCAACTGGTCCCTTGGCCCTTAGCAACTGGTCCCTTGTCCCTTAGCAACTAGGCCCTTGGCCCTCAGCAACTGGTCCCTTGGCGCTTCGCAACAAGTCTCTCGTCCCTTAGCAACTGGTCCCTTGTCCCTTAGCAACAGGTCCCTTGTCCCTTAGCAACTAGGCCATTGGCCCTTAGCAACTGGTTCCTTGGCCCTTAGCAACTGGTCCCCTGTCCCTTAGCAACTAGGCCCTTGGCCCTTAGCAACTGGTCCCTTGGCCCTTAGCAATTGGTCCCTTGGCCCTTAGCAACTAGGCCCTTGGCCCTTAGCAACTGGTCCCTTGTCCCTTAGCAACTTGTCCCTTGTCCCATAGCAACTGGTCCCTTGGCCCTTAGCAACTGGTCCCTTGGCCCTTAGCAACTGGTCCCTTGGCCCTCAGCCACCGGTCCCTTGGCCCTCAGCCACCAGCCCCTTGGCCCTCAGCCACCGGTCCATTGGCCCTCAGCAACTAGACCCTTGGCCCTCAGTCACCGGTCCCTTGGCCCTCAGCCACCGGTCCCTTGGCCCTCAGCCACCGGTCCCTTGGCCCTCAGCCACCGGTCCCTTGGCCCTCAGCCACCGGTCCCTTGGCCCTCAGCCACCGGTCCCTTGGCCCTCAGCCACCGGTCCATTGGCCCACAGCAACTAGACCCTTGGCCCTCAGTCACCGGTCCCTTGGCCCTCAGCAACTAGTCCCTTGGCCCGCAGCAACTGGTCCCTTGTCCCTCAGCCACCAGTCCCTTGGCCCTCAGCGACCGGACCCTTGTCCCTCAGCCACCAGTCCCTTGGCCCTCAGCCACCGGGTCCTTGACCCTCAGCCATTGGTCCCTTGACTCTCAGCAACCATTCCTTTGGCCATCACAACTGGTCCCTTGGCCCTCAGCAACCGGTCATTTAGCACTTAGCACCTGGTGATTTAGCTCTCAGCAATTGTTCTTTAGGCACTTCGCAATTGGTCCCTTGGACCTCAGCCACCGGTCCCTTGGCCCTCAGCGACTGGTCCCTTGGCCCTCAGCGACCGGACCCTTGGCCCTCAGCGACCGGACCTTTGGCCCTCAGCCACCGGACCTTTGGCCCTCAGCCACCGGACCCTTGGCCCTCAGCGACTGGTCCCTTGGCTCTCAGCCATTGGACCCTTGGCCCTCAGCCACCGGACCCTTGGCCCTCAGCCACCGGACCCTTGGCTCTCAGACACCGGACCCTTGGCCCTCAGCGACCGGACCCTTGGCCCTCAGCCACCGGACCCTTGGCTCTCAGACACCGGACCCTTGGCCCTTAGCGACTGGTCCCTTGGCTCTCAGCCACCGGACCCTTAGCCCTCAGCTACCGGACCCTTGGCTCTCAGCCACCGGACCCTTAGCCCTCAGCTACCGGACGCTTGGCTCTCAGCCACCGGACACTTGGCCCTCAGCCACCGGACCCTTGGCTCTCAGCGACCGGACCCTTGGCCCTCAGTGACTGGTCCCTTGGCTCTCAGCCACCGGACCCTTAGCCCTCAGCTACCGGACCCTTGGCTCTCAGCCACCGGACCCTTGGCCCTCAGCCACCTGACCCTTGGCCCTCAGCGAGCGGACCCTTGGCCCTCAGCCACCGGACCCTTGGCCCTCAGCCACCGGACCCTTGGCCCTCAGCGACTGGTTCCTTGTCCATCAGCCACGGGTCCCTTGGCACTGAGCAACCGGTCACTTGGCCCTCAGCCACCGGTCCATTGACCCATAGCCACCAGTCCCTTGGCCCTCAGCCACCGGGTCCTTGGCCCTCAGCCACCAGTCCCTTGGCACTGAGCAACCGGTCACTTGGCCCTCAGCCACCGGTCACTTGGCCCTCAGCCACCGGTCACTTGGCCCTCAGCCACCGGTCCGTTAACGCTTAGCCACCAGTCCCTTGGCCCTCAGCCACCGGTCCCGTGGACCTCAGCCACCAGTCCCTTGGCCCTCAGCCACCGGTCCCTTGTCCCTCAGCCACCAGTATCTTGGCACTGAGCAACCAGTCACTTGTCCCTCAGCCACCAGTCGCTTGGCACTGAGCAACCAGTCACTTGGCCTTCAGCCACCGGTCCCTTGGCCCTCAGCCACCGGTCCCTTGGCCCTCAGCCACCGGTCCCTTGGCCCTCAGCCACCAGTCCCTTGTCCCTCAGCCATTGGTCCCTTGACTCTCAGCAACCATTCCTTTGGCCATCACAACTGGTCCCTTGGCCCTCAGCAACCGGTCATTTAGCACTTAGCACCTGGTGATTTAGCTCTCAGCAATTGTTCTTTAGGCACTTCGCAATTGGTCCCTTGGACCTCAGCCACCGGTCCCTTGGCCCTCAGCGACTGGTCTCTTGGCCCTCAGCGACCGGACCCTTGGCCCTCAGCGACTGGACCTTTGGCCCTCAGCCACCGGACCTTTGGCCCTCAGCCACCGGACCCTTGGCCCTCAGCGACTGGTCCCTTGGCTCTCAGCCACTGGACCCTTGGCCCTCAGCCACCGGACCCTTGGCCCTCAGCCACCGGACCCTTGGCTCTCAGACACCGGACCCTTGGCCCTCAGCGACCGGACCCTTGGCCCTCAGCCACCGGACCCTTGGCTCTCAGACACCGGACCCTTGGCCCTTAGCGACTGGTCCCTTGGCTCTCAGCCACCGGACCCTTAGCCCTCAGCTACCGGACCCTTAGCCCTCAGCTACCGGACCCTTGGCTCTCAGCCACCGGACACTTGGCCCTCAGCCACCGGACCCTTGGCTCTCAGCGACCGGACCTTTGGCCCTCAGCGACTGGTCCCTTGGCTCTCAGCCACCGGACCCTTAGCCCTCAGCTACCGGACCCTTGGCTCTCAGCCACCGGACCCTTGGCCCTCAGCGACCGGACCCTTGGCCCTCAGCCACCGGACCCTTGGTCCTCAGCGACCGGACCCTTGGTCCTCAGCGACTGGTTCCTTGTCCATCAGCCACGGGTCCCTTGGCACTGAGCAACCGGTCACTTGGCCCTCAGCCACCGGTCCATTGACCCATAGCCACCAGTCCCTTGGCCCTCAGCCACCGGGTCCTTGGCCCTCAGCCACCAGTCCCTTGGCACTGAGCAACCGGTCACTTGGCCCTCAGCCACCGGTCACTTGGCCCTCAGCCACCGGTCACTTGGCCCTCAGCCACCGGTCCGTTAACGCTTAGCCACCAGTCCCTTGGCCCTCAGCCACCGGTCCCGTGGACCTCAGCCACCAGTCCCTTGGCCCTCAGCCACCGGTCCCTTGTCCCTCAGCCACCAGTATCTTGGCACTGAGCAACCAGTCACTTGTCCCTCAGCCACCAGTCGCTTGGCATTGAGCAACCAGTCACTTGGCCTTCAGCCACCGGTCCCTTGGCCCTCAGCCACCGGTCCCTTGGCCCTCAGCCACCGGTCCCTTGGCCCTCAGCCACCAGTCCCTTGTCCCTCAGCCACCAGTCCCTTGGCACTGAGCAACCGGTCACTTGGCCTTCAGCCACCGGTCCCTTGGCCCTCAGCCACCGGTCCCTTGGCCCTTATTCACTGGTCCCTTGGCCCTCAGCCACTGGTCCCTTGGCCCTCAGCCACTGGTCCCGTGGACCTCAGCCACCGGTCCCTTGGCCATCAGCCACTGGTCCCTTGGCCCTCAGCCAACAGTCTCTTGGCCCTCAGCCACCGGTCCCGTGGACCTCAGCCACCGGTCCCTTGGCCCTCAGCCACCGGTCCCGTGGACCTCAGCCACCGGTCCCTTGGCCCTCAGCCACCAGTCCCTTGACCCTCAGCCACCAGTCCCTTGGCCCTCAGCCACCAGTCCTTTGGCCCTCAGCCACCAGTCCCTTGACCCTCAGCCACCAGTCCCTTGACCCTCAGCCACCAGTCCCTTGACCCTCAGCCATCGGTCCCTTGACTCTCATCAACCATTCCTTTGGCCATCACAACTGGTCCCTTGGCCCTCAGCAAGCGGTCATTTAGCAGTTGGCACCTGGTGATTTAGCCCTCAGCAGTTGTTCTTTAGGCACTTCGCAATTGGTCCCTTGGTGCTCAGCCACCGGTCCCTTGGCTCTCAGCGACCGGACCCTTGGCCCTCATCCACCGGTCGCTTGGCCCTCAGCCACCAGTCCCTTGGTTCTCAGCCACCAGTCCCTTGGCCCTCAGCCACCGGTCCCTTGGCTCTCAGCGACCGCACCCTTGGCCCTCATCCACCAGTCACTTGGCCCTCAGCCACCAGTCCCTTGGTTGTCAGCCACCAGTCCCTTGGCCCTCAGCCACCGGTCACTAGGCTCTCAGCCACCGGGTCCTTGACCCTCAGCCACCAGTCCCTTGGACCTCAGCCACCGGTCACTTGGCTCTCATCCACCGGGTCCTTGACCCTCAGCCACCAGCCCCTTGGCCTGCAGCCACCGGGTCCTTGACCCTCAGCCACCAGTCCGTTTGCCCTCAGCCACCGGTCCCTTGACCCTCAGCCACCAGTCCCTTGGTCCTCAGCCACCAGTCCCTTGGCTCTCAGCGACCGGAACCATGGCCCTCAGCCACCGGTCCCTTGGCCCTCAGCCACCGGTCACTTGGCTCTCACCCACCACGTCCTTGACCCTCAGCCACCTAGTCCTTGACCCTCAGCCATCGGTCCCTTGACTCTCAGCAACCATTCCTTTGGCCATCACAACTGTTCCCTTGCCCCTCAGCAACCGGTCCCTTGGCCCTCAGCGACCGGACCCTTGGCCCTCAGCGACTGGTCCCTTGTCCCTCAGCCATCGGTCACTTGGCCCTCAGACACCGGTCCCTTGGCCCTCAGCCACCGGTCCTTTGGCCATCAGCCACCGGTCCCTTTGGCCCTCAGACACTGGTCCCTTGGCCCTCAGCCACCGGTCCCTTGGCCCTCAGACACCGGTCCCTTTGGCCCTCAGCCACCGGTCCCTTTGGCCCTCAGCCACCGGTCCCTTGGCCCTCAGACACCGGACCCTTGGCCCTCAGACAACGGTCCCTTGGCCCTCAGCCACCGGTCCCTTGGCCCTCAGACACCGGTCCCTTGGACCTCAGCCACCGGTCCCTTGGCCCTCAGCCACCGGTCCGTTGGTCCTCAGCCACCGGTCCCTTGGCCCTCAGCCACCGGTCCCTTGGCCCTCAGCCACTGGTCCCTTGGGCCTCAGGGACCGGTCACTTGGCCCTCAGCCACCAGTCCCTTGGCCCTCAGCCACCGGTCCCTTGGCCCTCAGCAACTGGATCCTTGGTCCTCAGCCACCGGTCCCTTGGCCCTCAGCCACCGGTCCCTTTGCCCTCAGCCACCAGCCCCTTGGCCCTCAGCCACCGGTCCCTTGGCCCTCAGCCAGCAGCCCCTTGGCCCTCAGCCACCGGTCCCTTGGCCCTCAGCCACCGGTCCCTTGGCCCTCAGCCACCTGCCCCATGGCCCTCAGCCACCAGTCCCTTGTCCCTCAGCCACCAGACCCTTGGCCCTCAGCCACCGGTCCATTGGCTCTCAGCCACCAGCCCCTTGGCCCACAGCCACCGGCCCCTTGGCCCTCAGCCACCAGTCCCTTGGCCCTCAGCCAACGGTCACTTGACCCTCAGCCACCAGTCCCTTGACCCTCAGCCACTGGTCTCTTGGCACTCAGCCACCGGTCCCTTGACCCTCAGCCACCGGACGCTTGGCCCTCAGCCACCAGTCCCTTGGTCCTCAGCCACCAGTCCCTTGGCCCTCAGCCACCGGTCACTAGGCTCTCAGCCACCGGGTCCTTGACCCTCAGCCACCAGTCCCTTGGGCCTCAGCCACCGGTTCCTTGGCCCTCAGCCACCGAGTCCTTGACACTCAGCCACCAGTCCCTTGGCCCTCAGCCACCGGTCCCTTGACCCTTAGCCACCAGTCCCTTGGCCCTCAGTCACTGGTCCCTTGGCCCTCAGCTACTGGTCCCTTGTCCCTCAGCCACCAGTCCCTTGACCCTCAGCCACCAGTCCCATGGCCCTCAGCCACCGAGTACTTGACACTCAGCCACCAGTCCCTTGGCCCTCAGCCACCGGTCCCTTGACCCTTAGCCACCAGTCCCTTGGCCCTCAGTCACTGGTCCCTTGGCCCTCAGCCACTGGTCCCTTGTCCCTCAACCACCGGTCCCTTGACCCTCAGCCACCGGTCCCTTGGTCCTCAGCCACCAGTCCCTTGGCCCTCATCCACCGGTCACTAGGCTCTCAGCCACCGGGTCCTTGACCCTCAGCCACCAGCCCCTTGGCCCTCAACCACCGGTCCCTTGACCCTCAGCCACCAGTCCCTTGGACCTCAGCCACCGGCCACTTGGCTCTCAGCCACCGGGTCGTTGACCCTCAGACACCAGTCCCTTGGCCCTCAGTCACCGGGTCCTTGACCCTCAGCCACAAGTCCCTTGACCCTCAGTCACTGGGTCCTTGACCCTCAGCCACCAGTCCCTTGGCCCTCAGTCACCGGGTCCTTGACCCTCAGCCACAAGTCCCTTGACCCTCAGCCACCAGTCCCTTGACCCTCAGCCACCAGTCCCTTGACCCTCAGCCAACAGTCGCTTGACCCTCAGCCACCAGTCCCTTGACCCTCAGCCACAAGTCCCTTGACCCTCAGCCACCAGTCCCTTGATCCTCAGCCACAAGTCCCTTGGCCCTCAGCCACCAGTCCCTTGGCCCTCAGCCACCGGTCCCTTGACCCTCAGCCACCAGTCCCTTGACCCTCAGCCACCAGTCACTTGACCCTCAGCCACTAGTCCCTTGGCCCTCAGTCACCAGTCCCTTGACCCTCAGCCACCAGTCCCTTGACCCTCAGCCACCAGTCCCTTGACCCTCAGCCACCAGTCCCTTGACCCTCAGCCATCGGTCCCTTGACTCTCGGCAACCATTCCTTTGGCCATCACAACTTGTCCCTTGGCCCTCAGCAAGCGGTCATTTAGCACTTAGCACCTGGTGATTTACCCTCAGCAGTTGTTCTTTAGGAACTTCGCAATTGGTCCCTTGGCTCTCAGCGACCGGACCCTTGGCCCTCAGCCACCAGTCCCTTGATTCTCAGCCACCAGTCCCTTGGTCCTCAGCCACCGGTCCCTTGGCTCTCAGCGACCGCACCCTTGGCCCTCATCCACCGGTCACTTGGCCCTCAGCCACCAGTCCCTTGGTTGTCAGCCACCAGTCCCTTGGCCCTCAGCCACCGGTCACTAGGCTCTCAGCCACCGGGTCCTTGACCCTCAGCCACCAGTCCCTTGGACCTCAGCCACCGGTCACTTGGCTCTCATCCACCGGGTCCTTGACCCTGAGCCACCAGTCCCTTGGCCCTCAGCCACCGGGTCCTTGACCCTCAGCCACCGGTCCCTTGACCCTCAGCCACCAGTCCCTTGGTCCTCAGCCACCAGTCCCTTGGAACTCAGCCACCGGTCCCTTGGCTCTCAGCGACCGGAACCTTGGCCCTCAGCCACCGGTCCCTTGGCCCTCAGCCACCGGACACTTGGCTCTCAACCACCGCGTCCTTGACCCTCAGCCACCTGGTCCTTGACCCTCAGCCATCGGTCCCTTGACTCTCAGCAACCATTCCTTTGGCCATCACAACTGGACCCTTGCCCCTCAGCAACCGGTCCCTTGGCCCTCAGACACCGGACCCTTGGCCCTCAGCGACCGGACCCTTGGCCCTCAGCGACTGGTTCCTTGTCCATCAGCCACGGGTCCCTTGGCACTGAGCAACCGGTCACTTGGCCCTCAGCCACCGGTCCATTGACCCATAGCCACCAGTCCCTTGGCCCTCAGCCACCGGGTCCTTGGCCCTCAGCCACCAGTCCCTTGGCACTGAGCAACCGGTCACTTGGCCCTCAGCCACCGGTCACTTGGCCCTCAGCCACCGGTCACTTGGCCCTCAGCCACCGGTCCGTTAACGCTTAGCCACCAGTCCCTTGGCCCTCAGCCACCGGTCCCGTGGACCTCAGCCACCAGTCCCTTGGCCCTCAGCCACCGGTCCCTTGTCCCTCAGCCACCAGTATCTTGGCACTGAGCAACCAGTCACTTGTCCCTCAGCCACCAGTCGCTTGGCACTGAGCAACCAGTCACTTGGCCTTCAGCCACCGGTCCCTTGGCCCTCAGCCACCGGTCCCTTGGCCCTCAGCCACCGGTCCCTTGGCCCTCAGCCACCAGTCCCTTGTCCCTCAGCCATTGGTCCCTTGACTCTCAGCAACCATTCCTTTGGCCATCACAACTGGTCCCTTGGCCCTCAGCAACCGGTCATTTAGCACTTAGCACCTGGTGATTTAGCTCTCAGCAATTGTTCTTTAGGCACTTCGCAATTGGTCCCTTGGACCTCAGCCACCGGTCCCTTGGCCCTCAGCAACTGGTCCCTTGGCCCTCAGCGACCGGACCCTTGGCCCTCAGCGACCGGACCTTTGGTCCTCAGCCACCGGACCTTTGGCCCTCAGCCACCGGACCCTTGGCCCTCAGCGACTGGTCCCTTGGCTCTCAGCCACTGGACCCTTGGCCCTCAGCCACCGGACCCTTGGCCCTCAGCCACCGGACCCTTGGCTCTCAGACACCGGACCCTTGGCCCTCAGCGACCGGACCCTTGGCCCTCAGCCACCGGACCCTTGGCTCTCAGACACCGGACCCTTGGCCCTTAGCGACTGGTCCCTTGGCTCTCAGCCACCGGACCCTTAGCCCTCAGCTACCGGACCCTTGGCTCTCAGCCACCGGACCCTTAGCCCTCAGCTACCTGACCCTTGGCTCTCAGCCACCGGACACTTGGCCCTCAGCCACCGGACCCTTGGCTCTCAGCGACCGGACCCTTGGCCCTCAGCGACTGGTCCCTTGGCTCTCAGCCACCGGACCCTTAGCCCTCAGCTACCGGACCCTTGGCTCTCAGCCACCGGACCCTTGGCACTCAGCCACCTGACCCTTGGCCCTCAGCGACCGGATCCTTGGCCCTCAGCCACCGGACCCTTGGCCCTCAGCGACCGGACCCTTGGCCCTCAGCGACTGGTTCCTTGTCCATCAGCCACGGGTCCCTTGGCACTGAGCAACCGGTCACTTGGCACTCAGCCACCGGTCCATTGACCCATAGCCACCAGTCCCTTGGCCCTCAGCCACCGGGTCCTTGGCCGTCAGCCACCAGTCACTTGGCACTGAGCAACCGGTCACTTGGCCCTCAGCCACCGGTCACTTGGCCCTCAGCCACCGGTCACTTGGCCCTCAGCCACCGGTCCGTTAACGCTTAGCCACCAGTCCCTTGGCCCTCAGCCACCGGTCCCGTGGACCTCAGCCACCAGTCCCTTGGCCCTCAGCCACCGGTCCCTTGTCCCTCAGCCACCAGTATCTTGGCACTGAGCAACCAGTCACTTGTCCCTCAGCCACCAGTCGCTTGGCACTGAGCAACCAGTCACTTGGCCTTCAGCCACCGGTCCCTTGGCCCTCAGCCACCGGTCCCTTGGCCCTCAGCCACCGGTCCCTTGGCCCTCAGCCACCAGTCCCTTGTCCCTCAGCCACCAGTCCCTTGGCACTGAGCAACCGGTCACTTGGCCTTCAGCCACCGGTCCCTTGGCCCTCAGCCACCGGTCCCTTGGCCCTTATTCACTGGTCCCTTGGCCCTCAGCCACTGGTCCCTTGGCCCTCAGCCACTGGTCCCGTGGACCTCAGCCACCGGTCCCTTGGCCATCAGCCACTGGTCCCTTGGCCCTCAGCCAACAGTCTCTTGGCCCTCAGGCACCGGTCCCGTGGACCTCAGCCACCGGTCCCTTGGCCCTCAGCCACCGGTCCCGTGGACCTCAGCCACCGGTCCCTTGGCCCTCAGCCACCAGTCCCTTGACCCTCAGCCACCAGTCCCTTGGCCCTCAGCCACCAGTCCTTTGGCCCTCAGCCACCAGTCCCTTGACCCTCAGCCACCAGTCCCTTGACCCTCAGCCACCAGTCCCTTGACCCTCAGCCATCGGTCCCTTGACTCTCATCAACCATTCCTTTGGCCATCACAACTGGTCCCTTGGCCCTCAGCAAGCGGTCATTTAGCAGTTGGCACCTGGAGATTTAGCCCTCAGCAGTTGTTCTTTAGGCACTTCGCAATTGGTCCCTTGGTGCTCAGCCACCGGTCCCTTGGCTCTCAGCGACCGGACCCTTGGCCCTCATCCACCGGTCGCTTGGCCCTCAGCCACCAGTCACTTGGTTCTCAGCCACCAGTCCCTTGGCCCTCAGCCACCAGTCCCTTGGTCCTCAGCCACCGGTCCCTTGGCTCTCAGCGACCGCACCCTTGGCCCTCATCCACCAGTCACTTGGCCCTCAGCCACCAGTCCCTTGGTTGTCAGCCACCAGTCCCTTGGCCCTCAGCCACCGGTCACTAGGCTCTCAGCCACCGAGTCCTTGACCCTCAGCCACCAGCCCCTTGGCCCTCAGCCACCGGGTCCTTGACCCTCAGCCACCAGTCCGTTTGCCCTCAGCCACCGGTCCCTTGACCCTCAGCCACCAGTCCCTTGGTCCTCAGCCACCAGTCCCTTGTCTCTCAGCGACCGGAACCATGGCCCTCAGCCACCGGTCCCTTGGCCCTCAGCCACCGGTCACTTGGCTCTCAACCACCACGTCCTTGACCCTCAGCCACCTAGTCCTTGACCCTCAGCCATCGGTCCCTTGACTCTCAGCAACCATTCCTTTGGCCATCACAACTGTTCCCTTGCCCCTCAGCAACCGGTCCCTTGGCCCTCAGCGACCGGACCCTTGGCCCTCAGCGACTGGTCCCTTGTCCCTCAGCCATCGGTCCCTTGGCCCTCAGACACCGGTCCCTTGGCCCTCAGCCACCGGTCCTTTGGCCATCAGCCACCGGTCCCTTTGGCCCTCAGACACTGGTCCCTTGGCCCTCAGCCACCGGTCCCTTGGCCCTCAGACACCGGTCCCTTTGGCCCTCAGCCACCGGTCCCTTTGGCCCTCAGCCACCGGTCCCTTGGCCCTCAGACATCGGACCCTTGGCCCTCAGACAACGGTCCCTTGGCCCTCAGCCACCGGTCCCTTGGCCCTCAGACACCGGTCCCTTGGACCTCAGCCACCGGTCCTTTGACCCTCAGCCACCGGTCCGTTGGTCCTCAGCCACCGGTCCCTTGGCCCTCAGCCACCGGTCCCTTGGCCCTCAGCCACTGGTCCCTTGGGCCTCAGGGACCGGTCACTTGGCCCTCAGCCACCAGTCCCTTGGCCCTCAGCCACCGGTCCCTTGGCCCTCAGCAACTGGATCCTTGGTCCTCAGCCACCGGTCCCTTTGCCCTCAGCCACCAGTCCCTTGGACCTCAGCCACCGGTCACTTGGCTCTCATCCACCGGGTCCTTGACCCTGAGCCACCAGTCCCTTGGCCCTCAGCCACCGGGTCCTTGACCCTCAGCCACCGGTCCCTTGACCCTCAGCCACCAGTCCCTTGGTCCTCAGCCACCAGTCCCTTGGACCTCAGCCACCGGTCCCTTGGCTCTCAGCGACCGGAACCTTGGCCCTCAGCCACCGGTCCCTTGGCCCTCAGCCACCGGTCACTTGGCTCTCAACCACCGCGTCCTTGACCCTCAGCCACCTGGTCCTTGACCCTCAGCCATCGGTCCCTTGACTCTCAGCAACCATTCCTTTGGCCATCACAACTGGACCCTTGCCCCTCAGCAACCGGTCCCTTGGCCCTCAGACACCGGACCCTTGGCCCTCAGCGACCGGACCCTTGGCCCTCAGCGACTGGTTCCTTGTCCATCAGCCACGGGTCCCTTGGCACTGAGCAACCGGTCACTTGGCCCTCAGCCACCGGTCCATTGACCCATAGCCACCAGTCCCTTGGCCCTCAGCCACCGGGTCCTTGGCCCTCAGCCACCAGTCCCTTGGCACTGAGCAACCGGTCACTTGGCCCTCAGCCACCGGTCACTTGGCCCTCAGCCACCGGTCACTTGGCCCTCAGCCACCGGTCCGTTAACGCTTAGCCACCAGTCCCTTGGCCCTCAGCCACCGGTCCCGTGGACCTCAGCCACCAGTCCCTTGGCCCTCAGCCACCGGTCCCTTGTCCCTCAGCCACCAGTATCTTGGCACTGAGCAACCAGTCACTTGTCCCTCAGCCACCAGTCGCTTGGCACTGAGCAACCAGTCACTTGGCCTTCAGCCACCGGTCCCTTGGCCCTCAGCCACCGGTCCCTTGGCCCTCAGCCACCGGTCCCTTGGCCCTCAGCCACCAGTCCCTTGTCCCTCAGCCATTGGTCCCTTGACTCTCAGCAACCATTCCTTTGGCCATCACAACTGGTCCCTTGGCCCTCAGCAACCGGTCATTTAGCACTTAGCACCTGGTGATTTAGCTCTCAGCAATTGTTCTTTAGGCACTTCGCAATTGGTCCCTTGGACCTCAGCCACCGGTCCCTTGGCCCTCAGCAACTGGTCCCTTGGCCCTCAGCGACCGGACCGTTGGCCCTCAGCGACCGGACCTTTGGCCCTCAGCCACCGGAACTTTGGCCCTCAGCCACCGGACCCTTGGCCCTCAGCGACTGGTCCCTTGGCTCTCAGCCACTGGACCCTTGGCCCTCAGCCACCGGACCCTTGGCCCTCAGCCACCGGACCCTTGGCTCTCAGACACCGGACCCTTGGCCCTCAGCGACCGGACCCTTGGCCCTCAGCCACCGGACCCTTGGCTCTCAGACACCGGACCCTTGGCCCTTAGCGACTGGTCCCTTGGCTCTCAGCCACCGGACCCTTAGCCCTCAGCTACCGGACCCTTGGCTCTCAGCCACCGGACCCTTAGCCCTCAGCTACCGGACCCTTGGCTCTCAGCCACCGGACACTTGGCCCTCAGCCACCGGACCCTTGGCTCTCAGCGACCGGACCCTTGGCCCTCAGCGACTGGTCCCTTGGCTCTCAGCCACCGGACCCTTAGCCCTCAGCTACCGGACCCTTGGCTCTCAGCCACCGGACCCTTGGCCCTCAGCCACCTGACCCTTGGCCCTCAGCGACCGGATCCTTGGCCCTCAGCCACCGGACCCTTGGCCCTCAGCGACCGGACCCTTGGCCCTCAGCGACTGGTTCCTTGTCCATCAGCCACGGGTCCCTTGGCACTGAGCAACCGGTCACTTGGCCCTCAGCCACCGGTCCATTGACCCATAGCCACCAGTCCCTTGGCCCTCAGCCACCGGGTCCTTGGCCCTCAGCCACCAGTCCCTTGGCACTGAGCAACCGGTCACTTGGCCCTCAGCCACCGGTCACTTGGCCCTCAGCCACCGGTCACTTGGCCCTCAGCCACCGGTCCGTTAACGCTTAGCCACCAGTCCCTTGGCCCTCAGCCACCGGTCCCGTGGACCTCAGCCACCAGTCCCTTGGCCCTCAGCCACCGGTCCCTTGTCCCTCAGCCACCAGTATCTTGGCACTGAGCAACCAGTCACTTGTCCCTCAGCCACCAGTCGCTTGGCACTGAGCAACCAGTCACTTGGCCTTCAGCCACCGGTCCCTTGGCCCTCAGCCACCGGTCCCTTGGCCCTCAGCCACCGGTCCCTTGGCCCTCAGCCACCAGTCCCTTGTCCCTCAGCCACCAGTCCCTTGGCACTGAGCAACCGGTCACTTGGCCTTCAGCCACCGGTCCCTTGGCCCTCAGCCACCGGTCCCTTGGCCCTTATTCACTGGTCCCTTGGCCCTCAGCCACTGGTCCCTTGGCCCTCAGCCACTGGTCCCGTGGACCTCAGCCACCGGTCCCTTGGCCATCAGCCACTGGTCTCTTGGCCCTCAGCCAACAGTCTCTTGGCCCTCAGCCACCGGTCCCGTGGACCTCAGCCACCGGTCCCTTGGCCCTCAGCCACCGGTCCCGTGGAGCTCAGCCACCGGTCCCTTGGCCCTCAGCCACCAGTCCCTTGACCCTCAGCCACCAGTCCCTTGGCCCTCAGCCACCAGTCCTTTGGCCCTCAGCCACCAGTCCCGTGACCCTCAGCCACCAGTCCCTTGACCCTCAGCCACCAGTCCCTTGACCCTCAGCCATCGGTCCCTTGACTCTCATCAACCATTCCTTTGGCCATCACAACTGGTCCCTTGGCCCTCAGCAAGCGGTCATTTAGCAGTTGGCACCTGGAGATTTAGCCCTCAGCAGTTGTTCTTTAGGCACTTCGCAATTGGTCCCTTGGTGCTCAGCCACCGGTCCCTTGGCTCTCAGCGACCGGACCCTTGGCCCTCATCCACCGGTCGCTTGGCCCTCAGCCACCAGTCACTTGGTTCTCAGCCACCAGTCCCTTGGCCCTCAGCCACCAGTCCCTTGGTCCTCAGCCACCGGTCCCTTGGCTCTCAGCGACCGCACCCTTGGCCCTCATCCACCAGTCACTTGGCCCTCAGCCACCAGTCCCTTGGTTGTCAGCCACCAGTCCCTTGGCCCTCAGCCACCGGTCACTCGGCTCTCAGCCACCGGGTCCTTGACCCTCAGCCACCAGTCCCTTGGACCTCAGCCACCGGTCACTTGGCTCTCATCCACCGGGTCCTTGACCCTCAGCCACCAGCCCCTTGGCCCTCAGCCACCGGGTCCTTGACCCTCAGCCACCAGTCCGTTTGCCCTCAGCCACCGGTCCCTTGACCCTCAGCCACCAGTCCCTTGGTCCTCAGCCACCAGTCCCTTGGCTCTCAGCGACCGGAACCATGGCCCTCAGCCACCGGTCCCTTGGCCCTCAGCCACCGGTCACTAGGCTCTCAACCACCACGTCCTTGACCCTCAGCCACCTAGTCCTTGACCCTCAGCCATCGGTCCCTTGACTCTCAGCAACCATTCCTTTGGCCATCACAACTGTTCCCTTGCCCCTCAGCAACCGGTCCCTTGGCCCTCAGCGACCGGACCCTTGGCCCTCAGCGACTGGTCCCTTGTCCCTCAGCCATCGGTCCCTTGGCCCTCAGACACCGGTCCCTTGGCCCTCAGCCACCGGTCCTTTGGCCATCAGCCACCGGTCCCTTTGGCCCTCAGACACTGGTCCCTTGGCCCTCAGCCACCGGTCCCTTGGCCCTCAGACACCGGTCCCTTTGGCCCTCAGCCACCGGTCCCTTTGGCCCTCAGCCACCGGTCCCTTGGCCCTCAGACACCGGACCCTTGGCCCTCAGACAACGGTCCCTTGGCCCTCAGCCACCGGTCCCTTGGCCCTCAGACACCGGTCCCTTGGACCTCAGCCACCGGTCCCTTGACCCTCAGCCACCGGTCCGTTGGTCCTCAGCCACCGGTCCCTTGGCCCTCAGCCACCGGTCCCTTGGCCCTCAGCCACTGGTCCCTTGGGCCTCAGGGACCGGTCACTTGGCCCTCAGCCACCAGTCCCTTGGCCCTCAGCCACCGGTCCCTTGGCCCTCAGCAACTGGATCCTTGGTCCTCAGCCACCGGTCCCTTTGCCCTCAGCCACCAGTCCCTTGGACCTCAGCCACCGGTCACTTGGCTCTCATCCACCGGGTCCTTGACCCTGAGCCACCAGTCCCTTGGCCCTCAGCCACCGGGTCCTTGACCCTCAGCCACCGGTCCCTTGACCCTCAGCCACCAGTCCCTTGGTCCTCAGCCACCAGTCCCTTGGACCTCAGCCACCGGTCCCTTGGCTCTCAGCGACCGGAACCTTGGCCCTCAGCCACCGGTCCCTTGGCCCTCAGCCACCGGTCACTTGGCTCTCAACCACCGCGTCCTTGACCCTCAGCCACCTGGTCCTTGACCCTCAGCCATCGGTCCCTTGACTCTCAGCAACCATTCCTTTGGCCATCACAACTGGACCCTTGCCCCTCAGCAACCGGTCCCTTGGCCCTCAGACACCGGACCCTTGGCCCTCAGCGACCGGACCCTTGGCCCTCAGCGACTGGTTCCTTGTCCATCAGCCACGGGTCCCTTGGCACTGAGCAACCGGTCACTTGGCCCTCAGCCACCGGTCCATTGACCCATAGCCACCAGTCCCTTGGCCCTCAGCCACCGGGTCCTTGGCCCTCAGCCACCAGTCCCTTGGCACTGAGCAACCGGTCACTTGGCCCTCAGCCACCGGTCACTTGGCCCTCAGCCACCGGTCACTTGGCCCTCAGCCACCGGTCCGTTAACGCTTAGCCACCAGTCCCTTGGCCCTCAGCCACCGGTCCCGTGGACCTCAGCCACCAGTCCCTTGGCCCTCAGCCACCGGTCCCTTGTCCCTCAGCCACCAGTATCTTGGCACTGAGCAACCAGTCACTTGTCCCTCAGCCACCAGTCGCTTGGCACTGAGCAACCAGTCACTTGGCCTTCAGCCACCGGTCCCTTGGCCCTCAGCCACCGGTCCCTTGGCCCTCAGCCACCGGTCCCTTGGCCCTCAGCCACCAGTCCCTTGTCCCTCAGCCATTGGTCCCTTGACTCTCAGCAACCATTCCTTTGGCCATCACAACTGGTCCCTTGGCCCTCAGCAACCGGTCATTTAGCACTTAGCACCTGGTGATTTAGCTCTCAGCAATTGTTCTTTAGGCACTTCGCAATTGGTCCCTTGGACCTCAGCCACCGGTCCCTTGGCCCTCAGCGACTGGTCCCTTGGCCCTCAGCGACCGGACCCTTGGCCCTCAGCGACAGGACCTTTGGCCCTCAGCCACCGGACCTTTGGCCCTCAGCCACCGGACCCTTGGCCCTCAGCGACTGGTCCCTTGGCTCTCAGCCACCGGTCCCGTGGACCTCAGCCACCAGTCCCTTGGCCCTCAGCCACCGGTCCCTTGTCCCTCAGCCACCAGTATCTTGGCACTGAGCAACCAGTCACTTGTCCCTCAGCCACCAGTCGCTTGGCACTGAGCAACCAGTCACTTGGCCTTCAGCCACCGGTCCCTTGGCCCTCAGCCACCGGTCCCTTGGCCCTCAGCCACCGGTCCCTTGGCCCTCAGCCACCAGTCCCTTGTCCCTCAGCCACCAGTCCCTTGGCACTGAGCAACCGGTCACTTGGCCTTCAGCCACCGGTCCCTTGGCCCTCAGCCACCGGTCCCTTGGCCCTTATTCACTGGTCCCTTGGCCCTCAGCCACTGGTCCCTTGGCCCTCAGCCACTGGTCCCGTGGACCTCAGCCACCGGTCCCTTGGCCATCAGCCACTGGTCCCTTGGCCCTCAGCCAACAGTCTCTTGGCCCTCAGCCACCGGTCCCGTGGACCTCAGCCACCGGTCCCTTGGCCCTCAGCCACCGGTCCCGTGGACCTCAGCCATCGGTCCCTTGGCCCTCAGCCACCAGTCCCTTGACCCTCAGCCACCAGTCCCTTGGCCCTCAGCCACCAGTCCTTTGGCCCTCAGCCACCAGTCCCTTGACCCTCAGCCACCAGTCCCTTGACCCTCAGCCACCAGTCCCTTGACCCTCAGCCATCGGTCCCTTGACTCTCATCAACCATTCCTTTGGCCATCACAACTGGTCCCTTGGCCCTCAGCAAGCGGTCATTTAGCAGTTGGCACCTGGAGATTGAGCCCTCAGCAGTTGTTCTTTAGGCACTTCGCAATTGGTCCCTTGGTGCTCAGCCACCGGTCCCTTGGCTCTCAGCGACCGGACCCTTGGCCCTCATCCACCGGTCGCTTGGCCCTCAGCCACCAGTCACTTGGTTCTCAGCCACCAGTCCCTTGGCCCTCAGCCACCAGTCCCTTGGTCCTCAGCCACCGGTCCCTTGGCTCTCAGCGACCGCACCCTTGGCCCTCATCCACCAGTCACTTGGCCCTCAGCCACCAGTCCCTTGGTTGTCAGCCACCAGTCCCTTGGCCCTCAGCCACCGGTCACTAGGCTCTCAGCCACCGGGTCCTTGACCCTCAGCCACCAGTCCCTTGGACCTCAGCCACCGGTCACTTGGCTCTCATCCACCGGGTCCTTGACCCTCAGCCACCAGCCCCTTGGCCCTCAGCCACCGGGTCCTTGACCCTCAGCCACCAGTCCGTTTGCCCTCAGCCACCGGTCCCTTGACCCTCAGCCACCAGTCCCTTGGTCCTCAGCCACCAGTCCCTTGGCTCTCAGCGACCGGAACCATGGCCCTCAGCCACCGGTCCCTTGGCCCTCAGCCACCGGTCACTTGGCTCTCAACCACCACGTCCTTGACCCTCAGCCACCTAGTCCTTGACCCTCAGCCATCGGTCCCTTGACTCTCAGCAACCATTCCTTTGGCCATCACAACTGTTCCCTTGCCCCTCAGCAACCGGTCCCTTGGCCCTCAGCGACCGGACCCTTGGCCCTCAGCGACTGGTCCCTTGTCCCTCAGCCATCGGTCCCTTGGCCCTCAGACACCGGTCCCTTGGCCCTCAGCCACCGGTCCTTTGGCCATCAGCCACCGGTCCCTTTGGCCCTCAGACACTGGTCCCTTGGCCCTCAGCCACCGGTCCCTTGGCCCTCAGACACCGGTCCCTTTGGCCCTCAGCCACCGGTCCCTTTGGCCCTCAGCCACCGGTCCCTTGGCCCTCAGACACCGGACCCTTGGCCCTCAGACAACGGTCCCTTGGCCCTCAGCCACCGGTCCCTTGGCCCTCAGACACCGGTCCCTTGGACCTCAGCCACCGGTCCCTTGACCCTCAGCCACCGGTCCGTTGGTCCTCAGCCACCGGTCCCTTGGCCCTCAGCCACCGGTCCCTTGGCCCTCAGCCACTGGTCCCTTGGGCCTCAGGGACCGGTCACTTGGCCCTCAGCCACCAGTCCCTTGGCCCTCTGCCACCGGTCCCTTGGCCCTCAGCAACTGGATCCTTGGTCCTCAGCCACCGGTCCCTTTGCCCTCAGCCACCAGTCCCTTGGACCTCAGCCACCGGTCACTTGGCTCTCATCCACCGGGTCCTTGACCCTGAGCCACCAGTCCCTTGGCCCTCAGCCACCGGGTCCTTGACCCTCAGCCACCGGTCCCTTGACCCTCAGCCACCAGTCCCTTGGTCCTCAGCCACCAGTCCCTTGGACCTCAGCCACCGGTCCCTTGGCTCTCAGCGACCGGAACCTTGGCCCTCAGCCACCGGTCCCTTGGCCCTCAGCCACCGGTCACTTGGCTCTCAACCACCGCGTCCTTGACCCTCAGCCACCTGGTCCTTGACCCTCAGCCATCGGTCCCTTGACTCTCAGCAACCATTCCTTTGGCCATCACAACTGGACCCTTGCCCCTCAGCAACCGGTCCCTTGGCCCTCAGACACCGGACCCTTGGCCCTCAGCGACCGGACCCTTGCCCCTCAGCGACTGGTTCCTTGTCCATCAGCCACGGGTCCCTTGGCACTGAGCAACCGGTCACTTGGCCCTCAGCCACCGGTCCATTGACCCATAGCCACCAGTCCCTTGGCCCTCAGCCACCGGGTCCTTGGCCCTCAGCCACCAGTCCCTTGGCACTGAGCAACCGGTCACTTGGCCCTCAGCCACCGGTCACTTGGCCCTCAGCCACCGGTCACTTGGCCCTCAGCCACCGGTCCGTTAACGCTTAGCCACCAGTCCCTTGGCCCTCAGCCACCGGTCCCGTGGACCTCAGCCACCAGTCCCTTGGCCCTCAGCCACCGGTCCCTTGTCCCTCAGCCACCAGTATCTTGGCACTGAGCAACCAGTCACTTGTCCCTCAGCCACCAGTCGCTTGGCACTGAGCAACCAGTCACTTGGCCTTCAGCCACCGGTCCCTTGGCCCTCAGCCACCGGTCCCTTGGCCCTCAGCCACCGGTCCCTTGGCCCTCAGCCACCAGTCCCTTGTCCCTCAGCCATTGGTCCCTTGACTCTCAGCAACCATTCCTTTGGCCATCACAACTGGTCCCTTGGCCCTCAGCAACCGGTCATTTAGCACTTAGCACCTGGTGATTTAGCTCTCAGCAATTGTTCTTTAGGCACTTCGCAATTGGTCCCTTGGACCTCAGCCACCGGTCCCTTGGCCCTCAGCGACTGGTCCCTTGGCCCTCAGCGACCGGACCCTTGGCCCTCAGCGACAGGACCTTTGGCCCTCAGCCACCGGAACTTTGGCCCTCAGCCACCGGACCCTTGGCCCTCAGCGACTGGTCCCTTGGCTCTCAGCCACTGGACCCTTGGCCCTCAGCCACCGGACCCTTGGCCCTCAGCCACCGGACCCTTGGCTCTCAGACACCGGACCCTTGGCCCTCAGCGACCGGACCCTTGGCCCTCAGCCACCGGACCCTTGGCTCTCAGACACCGGACCCTTGGCCCTTAGCGACTGGTCCCTTGGCTCTCAGCCACCGGACTCTTAGCCCTCAGCTACCGGACCCTTGGCTCTCAGCCACCGGACCCTTAGCCCTCAGCTACCGGAACCTTGGCTCTCAGCCACCGGACACTTGGCCCTCAGCCACCGGACCCTTGGCTCTCAGCGACCGGACCCTTGGCCCTCAGCGACTGGTCCCTTGGCTCTCAGCCACCGGACCCTTAGCCCTCAGCTACCGGACCCTTGGCCCTCAGCCACCTGACCCTTGGCCCTCAGCGACCGGACCCTTGGCCCTCAGCCACCGGACCCTTGGCCCTCAGCGACTGGTTCCTTGTCCATCAGCCACGGGTCCCTTGGCACTGAGCAACCGGTCACTTGGCCCTCAGCCACCGGTCCATTGACCCATAGCCACCAGTCCCTTGGCCCTCAGCCACCGGGTCCTTGGCCCTCAGCCACCAGTCCCTTGGCACTGAGCAACCGGTCACTTGGCCCTCAGCCACCGGTCACTTGGCCCTCAGCCACCGGTCACTTGGCCCTCAGCCACCGGTCCGTTAACGCTTAGCCACCAGTCCCTTGGCCCTCAGCCACCGGTCCCGTGGACCTCAGCCACCAGTCCCTTGGCCCTCAGCCACCGGTCCCTTGTCCCTCAGCCACCAGTATCTTGGCACTGAGCAACCAGTCACTTGTCCCTCAGCCACCAGTCGCTTGGCACTGAGCAACCAGTCACTTGGCCTTCAGCCACCGGTCCCTTGGCCCTCAGCCACCGGTCCCTTGGCCCTCAGCCACCGGTCCCTTGGCCCTCAGCCACCAGTCCCTTGTCCCTCAGCCACCAGTCCCTTGGCACTGAGCAACCGGTCACTTGGCCTTCAGCCACCGGTCCCTTGGCCCTCAGCCACCGGTCCCTTGGCCCTTATTCACTGGTCCCTTGGCCCTCAGCCACTGGTCCCTTGGCCCTCAGCCACTGGTCCCGTGGACCTCAGCCACCGGTCCCTTGGCCATCAGCCACTGGTCCCTTGGCCCTCAGCCAACAGTCTCTTGGCCCTCAGCCACCGGTCCCGTGGACCTCAGCCACCGGTCCCTTGGCCCTCAGCCACCGGTCCCGTGGACCTCAGCCACCGGTCCCTTGGCCCTCAGCCACCAGTCCGTTGACCCTCAGCCACCAGTCCCTTGGCCCTCAGCCACCAGTCCTTTGGCCCTCAGCCACCAGTCCCTTGACCCTCAGCCACCAGTCCCTTGACCCTCAGCCACCAGTCCCTTGACCCTCAGCCATCGGTCCCTTGACTCTCATCAACCATTCCTTTGGCCATCACAACTGGTCCCTTGGCCCTCAGCAAGCGGTCATTTAGCAGTTGGCACCTGGTGATTTAGCCCTCAGCAGTTGTTCTTTAGGCACTTCGCAATTGGTCCCTTGGTGCTCAGCCACCGGTCCCTTGGCTCTCAGCGACCGGACCCTTGGCCCTCATCCACCGGTCGCTTGGCCCTCAGCCACCAGTCCCTTGGTTCTCAGCCACCAGTCCCTTGGCCCTCAGCCACCAGTCCCTTGGTCCTCAGCCACCGGTCCCTTGGCTCTCAGCGACCGCACCCTTGGCCCTCATCCACCAGTCACTTGGCCCTCAGCCACCAGTCCCTTGGTTGTCAGCCACCAGTCCCTTGGCCCTCAGCCACCGGTCACTAGGCTCTCAGCCACCGGGTCCTTGACCCTCAGCCACCAGTCCCTTGGACCTCAGCCACCGGTCACTTGGCTCTCATCCACCGGGTCCTTGACCCTCAGCCACCAGCCCCTTGGCCCTCAGCCACCGGGTCCTTGACCCTCAGCCACCAGTCCGTTTGCCCTCAGCCACCGGTCCCTTGACCCTCAGCCACCAGTCCCTTGGTCCTCAGCCACCAGTCCCTTGGCTCTCAGCGACCGGAACCATGGCCCTCAGCCACCGGTCCCTTGGCCCTCAGCCACCGGTCACTTGGCTCTCAACCACCACGTCCTTGACCCTCAGCCACCTAGTCCTTGACCCTCAGCCATCGGTCCCTTGACACTCAGCAACCATTCCTTTGGCCATCACAACTGTTCCCTTGCCCCTCAGCAACCGGTCCCTTGGCCCTCAGCGACCGGACCCTTGGCCCTCAGCCACTGGACCCTTGGCCCTCAGCCACCGGACCCTTGGCCCTCAGCCACCGGACCCTTGGCTCTCAGACACCGGACCCTTGGCCCTCAGCGACCGGACCCTTGGCCCTCAGCCACCGGACACTTGGCTCTCAGACACCGGACCCTTGGCCCTTAGCGACTGGTCCCTTGGCTCTCAGCCACCGGACTCTTAGCCCTCAGCTACCGGACCCTTGGCTCTCAGCCACCGGACCCTTAGCCCTCAGCTACCGGAACCTTGGCTCTCAGCCACCGGACACTTGGCCCTCAGCCACCGGACCCTTGGCTCTCAGCGACCGGACCCTTGGCCCTCAGCGACTGGTCCCTTGGCTCTCAGCCACCGGACCCTTAGCCCTCAGCTACCGGACCCTTGGCCCTCAGCCACCTGACCCTTGGCCCTCAGCGACCGGACCCTTGGCCCTCAGCCACCGGACCCTTGGCCCTCAGCGACTGGTTCCTTGTCCATCAGCCACGGGTCCCTTGGCACTGAGCAACCGGTCACTTGGCCCTCAGCCACCGGTCCATTGACCCATAGCCACCAGTCCCTTGGCCCTCAGCCACCGGGTCCTTGGCCCTCAGCCACCAGTCCCTTGGCACTGAGCAACCGGTCACTTGGCCCTCAGCCACCGGTCACTTGGCCCTCAGCCACCGGTCACTTGGCCCTCAGCCACCGGTCCGTTAACGCTTAGCCACCAGTCCCTTGGCCCTCAGCCACCGGTCCCGTGGACCTCAGCCACCAGTCCCTTGGCCCTCAGCCACCGGTCCCTTGTCCCTCAGCCACCAGTATCTTGGCACTGAGCAACCAGTCACTTGTCCCTCAGCCACCAGTCGCTTGGCACTGAGCAACCAGTCACTTGGCCTTCAGCCACCGGTCCCTTGGCCCTCAGCCACCGGTCCCTTGGCCCTCAGCCACCGGTCCCTTGGCCCTCAGCCACCAGTCCCTTGTCCCTCAGCCACCAGTCCCTTGGCACTGAGCAACCGGTCACTTGGCCTTCAGCCACCGGTCCCTTGGCCCTCAGCCACCGGTCCCTTGGCCCTTATTCACTGGTCCCTTGGCCCTCAGCCACTGGTCCCTTGGCCCTCAGCCACTGGTCCCGTGGACCTCAGCCACCGGTCCCTTGGCCATCAGCCACTGGTCCCTTGGCCCTCAGCCAACAGTCTCTTGGCCCTCAGCCACCGGTCCCGTGGACCTCAGCCACCGGTCCCTTGGCCCTCAGCCACCGGTCCCGTGGACCTCAGCCACCGGTCCCTTGGCCCTCAGCCACCAGTCCGTTGACCCTCAGCCACCAGTCCCTTGGCCCTCAGCCACCAGTCCTTTGGCCCTCAGCCACCAGTCCCTTGACCCTCAGCCACCAGTCCCTTGACCCTCAGCCACCAGTCCCTTGACCCTCAGCCATCGGTCCCTTGACTCTCATCAACCATTCCTTTGGCCATCACAACTGGTCCCTTGGCCCTCAGCAAGCGGTCATTTAGCAGTTGGCACCTGGTGATTTAGCCCTCAGCAGTTGTTCTTTAGGCACTTCGCAATTGGTCCCTTGGTGCTCAGCCACCGGTCCCTTGGCTCTCAGCGACCGGACCCTTGGCCCTCATCCACCGGTCGCTTGGCCCTCAGCCACCAGTCCCTTGGTTCTCAGCCACCAGTCCCTTGGCCCTCAGCCACCAGTCCCTTGGTCCTCAGCCACCGGTCCCTTGGCTCTCAGCGACCGCACCCTTGGCCCTCATCCACCAGTCACTTGGCCCTCAGCCACCAGTCCCTTGGTTGTCAGCCACCAGTCCCTTGGACCTCAGCCACCGGTCACTAGGCTCTCATCCACCGGGTCCTTGACCCTCAGCCACCAGCCCCTTGGCCCTCAGCCACCGGGTCCTTGACCCTCAGCCACCAGTCCGTTTGCCCTCAGCCACCGGTCCCTTGACCCTCAGCCACCAGTCCCTTGGTCCTCAGCCACCAGTCCCTTGGCTCTCAGCGACCGGAACCATGGCCCTCAGCCACCGGTCCCTTGGCCCTCAGCCACCGGTCACTTGGCTCTCAACCACCACGTCCTTGACCCTCAGCCACCTAGTCCTTGACCCTCAGCCATCGGTCCCTTGACACTCAGCAACCATTCCTTTGGCCATCACAACTGTTCCCTTGCCCCTCAGCAACCGGTCCCTTGGCCCTCAGCGACCGGACCCTTGGCCCTCAGCGACTGGTCCCTTGTCCCTCAGCCATCGGTCCCTTGGCCCTCAGACACCGGGCCCTTGGCCCTCAGCCACCGGTCCTTTGGCCATCAGCCACCGGTCCCTTTGGCCCTCAGACACTGGTCCCTTGGCCCTCAGCCACCGATCCCTTGGCCCTCAGACACCGGTCCCTTTGGCCCTCAGCCACCGGTCCCTTTGGCCCTCAGCCACCGGTCCCTTGGCCCTCAGACACCGGACCCTTGGCCCTCAGACAACGGTCCCTTGGCCCTCAGCCACCGGTCCCTTGGCCCTCAGACACCGGTCCCTTGGACCTCAGCCACCGGTCCCTTGGCCCTCAGCCACCGGTCCGTTGGTCCTCAGCCACCGGTCCCTTGGCCCTCAGCCACCGGTCCCTTGGCCCTCAGCCACTGGTCCCTTGGGCCTCAGGGACCGGTCACTTGGCCCTCAGCCACCAGTCCCTTGGCCCTCAGCCACCGGTCCCTTGGCCCTCAGCAACTGGATCCTTGGTCCTCAGCCACCAGCCCCTTGGCCCTCAGCCACCGGTCCCTTGGCCCTCAGCCAGCAGCCCCTTGGCCCTCAGCCATCGGTCCCTTGGCCCTCAGCCACCGGTCCCTTGGCCCTCAGCCACCTGCCCCATGGCCCTCAGCCACCAGTCCCTTGTCCCTCAGCCACCAGACCCTTGGCCCTCAGCCACCGGTCCATTGGCTCTCAGCCACCAGCCCCTTGGCCCACAGCCACCGGCCCCTTGGCCCTCAGCCACCAGTCCCTTGGCCCTCAGCCAACGGTCACTTGACCCTCAGCCACCAGTCCCTTGACCCTCAGCCACTGGTCTCTTGGCACTCAGCCACCGGTCCCTTGACCCTCAGCCACCGGACGCTTGGCCCTCAGCCACCAGTCCCTTGGTCCTCAGCCACCAGTCCCTTGGCCCTCAGCCACCGGTCACTAGGCTCTCAGCCACCGGGTCCTTGACCCTCAGCCACCAGTCCCTTGGGCCTCACCCACCGGTTCCTTGGCCCTCAGCCACCAGTCCCTTGGACCTCAGCCACCAGTCCCATGGCCCTCAGCCACCGAGTCCTTGACACTCAGCCACCAGTCCCTTGGCCCTCAGCCACCGGTCCCTTGACCCTTAGCCACCAGTCCCTTGGCCCTCAGTCACTGGTCCCTTGGCCCTCAGCCACTGGTCCCTTGTCCCTCAGCCACCAGTCCCTTGACCCTCAGCCACCAGTCCCATGGCCCTCAGCCACCGAGTACTTGACACTCAGCCACCAGTCCCTTGGCCCTCAGCCACCGGTCCCTTGACCCTTAGCCACCAGTCCCTTGGCCCTCAGACACTGGTCCCTTGGCCCTCAGCCACTGGTCCCTTGTCCCTCAGCCACCAGTCCCTTGACCCTCAGTCACTGGTCCCTTTGCCCTCAGCCACTGGTCACTTGTCCCTCAACCACCGGTCCCTTGACCCTCAGCCACCGGTCCCTTGGTCCTCAGCCACCAGTCCCTTGGCCCTCATCCACCGGTCACTAGGCTCTCAGCCACCGGGTCCTTGACCCTCAGCCACCAGCCCCTTGGCCCTCAAGCACCGGTCCCTTGACCCTCAGCCACCAGTCCCTTGGACCTCAGCCACCGGCCACTTGGCTCTCAGCCACCGGGTCGTTGATCCTCAGACACCAGTCCCTTGGCCCTCAGTCACAGGGTCCTTGACCCTCAGTCACCGTGTCCTTGACCCTCAGCCACAAGTCCCTTGACCCTCAGCCACCAGTCCCTTGACCCTCAGCCACCAGTCCCTTGACCCTCAGCCAACAGTCGCTTGACCCTCAGCCACCAGTCCCTTGACCCTCAGCCACAAGTCCCTTGACCCTCAGCCACCAGTCCCTTGGCCCTCAGCCACCGGTCCCTTGACCCTCAGCCACCAGTCCCTTGACCCTCAGCCACCAGTCACTTGACCCTCAGCCACTAGTCCCTTGGCCCTCAGTCACCAGTCCCTTGACCCTCAGCCACCAGTCCCTTGACCCTCAGCCACCAGTCCCTTGACCCTCAGCCACCAGTCCCTTGACCCTCAGCCATCGGTCCCTTGACTCTCGGCAACCATTCCTTTGGCCATCACAACTTGTCCCTTGGCCCTCAGCAAGCGGTCATTTAGCACTTAGCACCTGGTGATTTACCCTCAGCAGTTGTTCTTTCGGCACTTCGCAATTGGTCCCTTGGCTCTCAGCGACCGGACCCTTGGCCCTCAGCCACCAGTCCCTTGATTCTCAGCCACCAGTCCCTTGGTCCTCAGCCACCGGTCCCTTGGCTCTCAGCGACCGCACCCTTGGCCCTCATCCACCGGTCGCTTGGCCCTCAGCCACCAGTCCCTTGGTTGTCAGCCACCAGTCCCTTGGCCCTCAGCCACCGGTCACTAGGCTCTCAGCCACCGGGTCCTTGACCCTCAGCCACCAGTCCCTTGGACCTCAGCCACCGGTCACTTGGCTCTCATCCACCGGGTCCTTGACCCTCAGCCACCAGTCCCTTGGCCCTCAGCCACCGGGTCCTTGACCCTCAGCCACCGGTCCCTTGACCCTCAGCCACCAGTCCCTTGGTCCTCAGCCACCAGTCCCTTGGACCTCAGCCACCGGTCCCTTGGCTCTCAGCGACCGGAACCTTGGCCCTCAGCCACCGGTCCCTTGGCCCTCAGCCACCGGTCACTTGGCTCTCAACCACCGCGTCCTTGACCCTCAGCCACCTGGTCCTTGACCCTCAGCCATCGGTCCCTTGACTCTCAGCAACCATTCCTTTGGCCATCACAACTGGACCCTTGCCCCTCAGCAACCGGTCCCTTGGCCATCAGACACCGGACCCTTGGCCCTCAGACAACGGTCCCTTGGCCCTCAGCCACCGGTCCTTTGGCCATCAGCCAACGGTCCCTTTGGCCCTCAGACACTGGTCCCTTGGCCCTCAGACACCGGTCCCTTGGCCCTCGGACACCGGTCCCTTGGCGCTCAGCCACCGGTCCCTTTGTCCCTCAGCCACCGGTTCCTTTGGCCCTCAGCCACCGGTCCCTTGGCCCTCAGACACCGGACACTTGGCCCTCAGACAACGGTCCCTTGGCCCTCAGCCACCGGTCCCTTGGCCCTCAGACACCGGTCCCTTGGACCTCTGCCACCGGTCCCTTGGCCCTCAGCCACCGGTCCGTTGGTCCTCAGCGACCGGTCCCTTGGCCCTCAGCCACCAGTCCCTTGGCCCTCAGCCACCAGTCCCTTGGCCCTCAGCCACTGGTCCATTGGCCATCAGCCACCGGTCCCTTGGCCCTCAGCAACTGGACCCTTGGTCCTCAGCCACCGGTTCCTTGGCCCTCAGCCACCAGTCCCTTGGCCCTCAGCCACCGGTCCCTTGGCACTCAGCCACCAGCCCCTTGGCCCTCAGCCACCGGTCCCTTGCCCCTCAGCCACCAGCCCCTTGGCCCTCAGCCACCGGTCACTTGGCCCTCAGCCACCGGTCCGTTAACGCTTAGCTACCAGTCCCTTGGCACTCAGCCACCGGTCCCGTGGACCTCAGCCACCGGTCCCGTGGACCTCAGCCACCGGTCCCTTGGCCCTCAACCAACAGTCTCTTGGCCCTCAGCCACCTGTCCCTTGGCCCTCAGCCACCAGTCTCTTGGCCCTCAGCCACAGGTCGCTTAACGCTCAGCCACCGGTCCCTTGTCCCTCAGCCACCAGTCCCTTGGCCCTCAGCCACCGGTCCCTTGTCCCTCAGCCACCAGTCCCTTTGCCCTCAGCCACCAGTCCCTTGGCCCTCAGCCACCGGTCCCTTGGCTCTCAGCCACCTGCCCCTTGGCCCTCAGCCACCAGTCCCTTGGCCCTCAGCCACCTGCCCCTTGGCCCTCAGCCACCAGTCCCTTGTCCCTCAGCCACCAGACACTTGGCCCTCAGCCACCGGTCGCTTGGCTCTCAGCCACCAGTCCCTTGGCCCTCAGCCACCGGTCCCTTGACCCTCAGCCACCAGTCCCTTGACCCTCAGCCACTGGTCTCTTGGCACTCAGCCACCGGTCCCTTGACCCTCAGCCACCGGACGCTTGGCCCTCAGCCACCAGTCCCTTGGTCCTCAGCCACCAGTCCCTTGGCGCGCAGCCACCGGTCACTAGGCTCTCAGCCACCGGGTCCTTCACCCTCAGCCACCAGTCCCTTGGGCCTCAGCCACCGGTTCCTTGGCCCTCAGCCACAAGTCCCTTGGACCTCAGCCACCGGTCACTTGGCTCTCAGCCACCGGGTCCTTGACCCTCAGCCACCAGTCCCATGGCCCTCAGCCACCGGTCCCTTGACCCTTAGCCACCAGTCCCTTGTCCCTCAGCCACCGGTCCCTTGACCCTCAGCCACCAGTCCCTTGTTCCTCAGCCACCAGTCCCTTGGCTCTCAGCGACTGGACTCTTGGCCCTCAGCCACCAGTCCCTTGACCCTCAGCCACCGGACGCTTGGCCCTCAGCCACCAGTTCCTTGACCCTCAGCCACCGGGTCGTTGACCCTCAGCCACCAGTCCCTTGGCCCTCAGCCACCGAGTCCTTGACCCTCAGCCACAAGTCCCTTGGCCCTCAGCCACCGGTCCCTTGGCCCTCAGCCACCAGTCCCTTGACCCTCAGCCACCAGTCCCTTGGCCGTCAGCCACCGAGTCCTTGACCCTCAGCCACAAGTCCCTTGGCCCTCAGACACCGGTCCCTTGGCCCTCAGCCACCAGTCCCTTGACCCTCAGCCACCAGTCCCTTGGCCCTCAGCCACCAGTCCCTTGACCCTCAGCCACCAGTCCATTGGCCCTCAGCCACCGGGTCCTTGAACTCAGCCATCGGTCCCTTGACTCTCGGCAACCATTCCTTTGGCCATCACAACTTGTCCCTTGGCCCTCAGCAAGCGGTCATTTAGCACTTAGCACCTGGTGATTTAGCCCTCAGCAGTTGTTCTTTCGGCACTTCGCAATTGGTCCCTTGGCTCTAGGCGACCGGACCCTTGGCCCTCATCCACCGGTCCCTTGGCCCTCAGCCACCAGTCCCTTGGTTGTCAGCCACCAGTCCCTTGGTCCTGAGCCACCGGTCACTAGGCTCTCAGCCACCGGGTCCTTGACCCGCAGCCACCAGTCCCTTGGACCTCAGCCACCGGTCCCTTGGCTCTCATCCACCGGGTCCTTGACCCTCAGCCACCAGTCCCTTGGCCCTCAGCCACCGGGTCCTTGACCCTCAGCCACCAGTCCGTTTGCCCTCATCCACCGGTCCCTTGACCCTCAGCCACCAGTCCCTTGGTCCTCAGCCACCAGTCCCTTGGCTCTCAGCGACCGGAACCTTAGCCCTCAGCCACCGGTCACTTGGCCCTCAGCCACCGGTCACTTGGCTCTCAACCACCGCGTCCTTGACCCTCAGCCACCTGGTCCTTGACCCTCAGCCATCGGTCCCTTGACTCTCAGCAACCATTCCTTTGGCCATCACAACTGTTCCCTTGGCCCTCAGACACCGGACCCTTGGCCCTCAGACAACGGTCCCTTGGCCCTCAGCCACCTGTTCCTTGGCCCTCAGCGACTGGTCCCTTGTCCCTCAGCCACCGGTCCCTTGGCCCTCAGACACCGGTCCCTTGGCCCTCAGCCACCGGTCCTTTGGCCATCAGCCACCGGTCCCTTTGGCCCTCAGACACTGGTCCCTTGGCCCTCAGACACCGGTCCCTTGGCCCTCAGACACCGGTCCCTTGGCCCTCAGCCACCGGTCCCTTTGGCCCTCAGACACTGGTCCCTTGGCCCTGAGCCACCGGTCCCTTGGCCCTCAGACACCGGACCCTTGGCCCTCAGACAACGGTCCCTTGGCCCTCAGCCACCGGTCCCTTGGCCCTCAGACACCGGTCCCTTGGACCTCAGCCACCGGTCTCTTGGCCCTCAGCCACCGGTCCCTTGGCCCTCAGCGACCGGTCCCTTGGCCCTCAGCCACCAGTCCCTTGGCCCTCAGCCACCAGTCCCTTGGCCCTCAGCCACTGGTCCCTTGGCCATCAGCCACCGGTCTCTTGGCCCTCAGCAACTGGACCCCTGGTCCTCAGCCACCGGTCCCTTGGCCCTCAGCCACTGGTCCCTTGGCCCTCAGCCACCGGTCCCTTGGCCCTCAGCCACCAGTCCCTTGGCCCTCAGCCAACGGTCACTTGACCCTCAGCCACCCATCCCTTGACCCTCAGCCACTGGTCTCTTGGCACTCAGCCACCGGTCCCTTGACCCTCAGCCACCGGACGCTTGGCCCTCAGCCACCAGTCCCTTGGTCCTCAGCCACCAGTCCCTTGGCCCTCAGCCACCGGTCACTAGGCTCTCAGCCACCGGGTCCTTGACCCTCAGCCACCAGTCCCTTGGACCTCAGCCACCGGTCACTTGGCTCTCAGCCACCGGGTCCTTGACCCTCAGCCACCAGTCCCATGGCCCTCAGCCACCGAGTCCTTGACACTCAGCCACCAGTCCCTTGGCCCTCAGCCACCGGTCCCTTGACCCTTAGCCACCAGTCCCTTGGCGCTCAGTCACTGGTCCCTTGGTCCTCAGCCACTGGTCCCTTGTCCCTCAGCCACCGGTCCCTTGACCCTCAGCCACCAGTCCCTTGTTCCTCAGCCACCAGTCCCTTGGCTCTCAGCGACTGGACTCTTGGCCCTCAGCCACCGGTCCCTTGGCCCTCAGCCACCGGTCACTTGGCTCTCAGCCACCGCGTCCTTGACCCTCATCAACCAGTCCATTGGCCCTCAGCCACTGGGTCCTTGACCCTCAGCCACTAGTCCCTTGGCCTTCAGCCACCGGGTCCTTGAACCTCAGCCATCGGTCCCTTGACTCTCAGCAACCATTGCTTTGGCCATCACAACTTGTCCCTTGGCCCTCAGCAACCGGTCATTTAGCACTTAGCACCTGGTGATTTAGCCCTCAGCAATTGTTTTTTAGGCACTTCGCAATTGGTCCCTTGGTCCTCAGCCACCGGTCCCTTGACTCTCAGCCACCAGTCCCTTGGTCCTCAGCCACCAGTCCCTTGGCTCTCATCGACCGGACGCTTGGCCCTCAGCCACCAGTCCCTTGGCCCTCAGCCACCAGTCCCTTGGTTCTCAGCCACCGATCACTCGGCTCTCAACCACCGCGTCCTTGACCTTCAGCCACCAGTCCCTTGGCTCTCAGCCACCGGGTCCTTGACCCTCAGCCATCGGTCCTTGATTCTCAGCAACCATTCCTTTGGCCATCACAACTGGTCCCTTGGCCCTCAGCAACCGGTCATTTAGCACTTAGCAGCTGGTGATTTAGCTCTCAGCAATTGTTTTTTAGGCACTTCGCAATTGGTCCCTTGACTCTCAGCCACTGGATCCTTCACCCTCAGCCACCGGTCCCTTGGCTCTCAGCGACCGGATCCTTGGCCCTCAGCCACCGGTCCCTTGGCCCTCAGCGACCGGTCCCTTGGCCCTCAGACACTGGTCCCTTGGCCCTCAGACACCGGTCCCTTGGTCCTCAGACACTGGTCCCTTGGCCCTCAGACACCGGTCCCTTGGCCCTCAGCCAACAGTCCCTTGGCCCTCAGCCACCGGTCCCTTGGCCATCAGCCACCGGTCCCTTGGCCCTCAGCCAGCGGTCCCTTGGCACTGAGCAACCGGTCCCTTGGCCCTCAGCCACCGGTCCGTTGACCCTCAGCCACCGGTCTCTTGGCACTCACAACCAGGTCCTTGGCCCTCAGCCACCGGTCTCTTGGCACTCACAACCAGGTCCTTGGCCCTCTGCCACAGGTCCCTTAGCCCTCAGCAGCTAGACCCTTGGCCCTCAGCCACCGGTCCCTTGACCCTCAGCCACCGGTCCCTTGTCCCTCAGCCACCGGCCCCTTGGCCCTCAGCCACCGGTCCCTTGGCCCTCAGCCACCGTTCTCTTGACCCTCAGCCACCAGCCCCTTGGCCCTCAGCCACCAGTCCCTTGTCCCTCAGCCACCAGCCCCTTGGCCCTCAGCCACCGGTCCATTGGCTCTCAGCCACCAGCCCCTTGGCCCTCAGCCATCGGTCCCTTGGCCCTCAGCCACCGGTCCTTTGGCCCTCAGCCCCCTGTCCCTTGGCCCTCAGCCACCGGTCCCTTGGCACTGAGCAACCAGTCACTTGGCCCTCAGCCACCGGTCCCTTGTCCCTCAGCCACCAGTCCCTTTGCCCTCAGCCACCAGTCCATTGGCACTGAGCAACCGGTCACTTGGCCTTCAGCCACCGGTCCCTTGGCCCTCAGCCACCGGTCCCTTGGCCCTTATTCACTGGTCCCTTGGCCCTTAGCCACTGGTCCCTTGGCCCTCAGCCACCGGTCCCGTGGACCTCAGCCACCAGTCCCTTGGCCATCAGCCACCGGTACCTTGGCCCTCAGCCAACAGTCTCTTGGCCCTCAGCCACCTGTCCCTTGGCCTCCAGCCACTGGTCCCTTGGCCCTCAGCCACCGGTCCTTTGGCCCTCAGCCACCGGTCCCGTGGACCTCAGCCACCGGTCCCTTGGCCCTCAGACACTGGTCCCTTGGCCCTCAGACACCGGTCCCTTGGCCCTCAGCCAACAGTCCCTTGGCCCTCAGCCACCGGTCCCTTGGCCATCAGCCACCGGTCCCTTGGCCCTCAGCCAGCGGTCCCTTGGCACTGAGCAACCGGTCCCTTGGCCCTCAGCCACCGGTCCGTTGACCCTCAGCCACCGGTCTCTTGGCACTCACAACCAGGTCCTTGGCCCTCAGCCACCGGTCTCTTGGCACTCACAACCAGGTCCTTGGCCCTCTGCCACCGGTCCCTTAGCCCTCAGCAGCTAGACCCTTGACCCTCAGCCATCGGTCCTTGATTCTCAGCAACCATTCCTTTGGCCATCACAACTGGTCCCTTGGCCCTCAGCAACCGGTCATTTAGCACTTAGCACCTGGTGATTTAGCTCTCAGCAATTGTTTTTTAGGCACTTCGCAATTGGTCCCTTGACTCTCAGCCACCGGATCCTTCACCCTCAGCCACCGGTCCCTTGGCTCTCAGCGACCGGATCCTTGGCCCTCAGCCACCGGTCCCTTGGCCCTCAGCGACCGGTCCCTTGGCCCTCAGACACTGGTCCCTTGGCCCTCAGACACCGGTCCCTTGGCCCTCAGCCAACAGTCCCTTGGCCCTCAGCCACCGGTCCCTTGGCCATCAGCCACCGGTCCCTTGGCCCTCAGCCAGCGGTCCCTTGGCACTGAGCAACCGGTCCCTTGGCCCTCAGCCACCGGTCCGTTGACCCTCAGCCACCGGTCTCTTGGCACTCACAACCAGGTCCTTGGCCCTCAGCCACCGGTCTCTTGGCACTCACAACCAGGTCCTTGGCCCTCTGCCACCGGTCCCTTAGCCCTCAGCAGCTAGACCCTTGGCCCTCAGCCACCGGTCCCTTTACCCTCAGCCACCGGTCCCTTGTCCCTCAGCCACCGGCCCCTTGGCCCTCAGCCACCGGTCCCTTGGCCCTCAGCCACCGTTCTCTTGACCCTCAGCCACCAGCCCCTTGGCCCTCAGCCACCAGTCCCTTGTCCCTCAGCCACCAGCCCCTTGGCCCTCAGCCACCGGTCCATTGCCTCTCAGCCACCAGCCCCTTGGCCCTCAACCATCGGTCCCTTGGCCCTCAGCCACCGGTCCTTTGGCCCTCAGCCCCCTGTCCCTTGGCCCTCAGCCACCGGTCCCTTGGCACTGAGCAACCAGTCACTTGGCCCTCAGCCACCGGTCCCTTGTCCCTCAGCCACCAGTCCCTTTGCCCTCAGCCACCAGTCCATTGGCACTGAGCAACCGGTCACTTGGCCTTCAGCCACCGGTCCCTTGGCCCTCAGCCACCGGTCCCTTGGCCCTTATTCACTGGTCCCTTGGCCCTTAGCCACTGGTCCCTTGGCCCTCAGCCACCGGTCCCGTGGACTTCAGCCACCGGTCCCTTGGCCATCAGCCACCGGTACCTTGGACCTCAGCCAACAGTCTCTTGGCCCTCAGCCACCTGTCCCTTGGCCTCCAGCCACTGGTCCCTTGGCCCTCAGCCACCGGTCCTTTGGCCCTCAGCCACCGGTCCCGTGGACCTCAGCCACCGGTCCCTTGGCCCTCAGCCACCGGTCCCGTGGACCTCAGCCACCGGTCCCTTGGCCATCAGCCACCGGTCGCTTGGCCCTCAGCCAACAGTCTCTTGGCCCTCAGCCACCAGTCCCTTGACCCTCAGCCACCAGTCCCTTGGCCCTCAGCCACCAGTCCCTTGGCCCTCAGCCACCAGTCCCTTGACCCTCAGCCACCAGTCCCTTGACCCTCAGCCACCAGTCCCTTGACTCTCATCAACCATTCCTTTGGCCATCACAACGTGTCCCTTGGCCCTCAGCAAGCGGTCATTTAGCAGTTGGCACCTGGTGCTTTAGCCCTCAGCAGTTGTTCTTTCGGCACTTCGCAATTGGTCCCTTGGTGCTCAGCCACCGGTCCCTTGGCTCTCAGCGACCGGACCCTTGGCCCTCATCCACCGGTCGCTTGGCCCTCAGCCACCAGTCCCTTGATTCTCAGCCACCAATCCCTTGGTCCTCAGCCACCAGTCCCTTGGCTCTCAGCGACCGCACCCTTGGCACTCTTCCACCGGTCACTAGGCTCTCAGCCACCGGGTCCTTGACCCTCAGCCACCATTCCCTTGGCCCTCAGCCACCGGGTCCTTGACCCTCAGCCACCAGTCCGTTTGCCCTCAGCCACCGGTCCCTTGACCCTCAGCCACCAGTCCCTTGGTCCTCAGCCACCAGTCCCTTGGCTCTCAGCGACCGGAACCATGGCCCTCAGCCACCGGTCCCTTGGCCCTCAGCCACCGGTCATTTGGCTCTCAACCACCACGTCCTTGACCCTCAGCCACCTGGTCCTTGACCCTCAGCCATCGGTCCCTTGACTCTCAGCAACCATTCCTTTGGCCATCACAACTGTTCCCTTGCCCCTCAGCAACCGGTCCCTTGGCCCTCAGACACCGGACCCTTGGCCCTCAGACAACGGTCCCTTGGCCCTCAGCCACCTGTCCCTTGGCCCTCAGCGACCGGACCCTTGGCCCTCAGCGACTGGTCCCTTGTCCCTCAGCCATCGGTCCCTTGGCCCTCAGACACCGGTCCCTTGGCCCTCAGCCACCGGTCCTTTGGCCATCAGCCACCGGTCCCTTTGGCCCTCAGACACTGGTCCCTTGGCCCTCAGACACCGGTCGGTCCCTTGGCCCTCAGACACCGGTCCCTTGGCCCTCAGCCACCGGTCCCTTTGTCCCTCAGCCACCGGTCCCTTTGGCCCTCAGCCACCAGTCCCTTTTGCCCTCAGCCACCGGTCCCTTGACCCTCAGACACCGGACCCTTGGCCCTCAGACAACGGTCCTTGGCCCTCAGCCACCGGTCCCTTGGACCTCAGACACCGATCCCTTGGACCTCAGCCACCGGTCCCTTGGCCCTCATCCACCGGTCCCTTGGTCATCATGCGACCGGTCCCTTGGCCCTCAGCCACCAGTCCCTTGGCCCTCAGCCACCAGTCCCTTGGCCCTCAGACACCGGTCCCTTGGACCTCAGCCACCGGTCCCTTGGCCCTCAGCCACCGGTCCGTTGGTCCTCAGCGACCGGTCCCTTGGCCCTCAGCCACCAGTCCCTTGGCCCTCAGCCACCAGTCCCTTGGCCCTCAGCCACTGGTCCCTTGGCCATCAGCCACCGGTCCCTTGGCCCTAAGCAACTGGACCCTTGGTCCTCAGCCACCGGTCCCTTGGCCCTCAGCCACCGGTCCCTTGGCCCTCAGCCAGCAGCCCCTTGGCCCTCAGCCACCTGCCCCATGGCCCTCAGCCACCAGTCCCTTGTCCCTCAGCCACCAGACCCTTGGCCCTCAGCCACCGGTCCCTTGGCCCTCAGCCACCAGTCCCATGGCCCTCAGCCACCGAGTCCTTGACACTCAGCCACCAGTCCCTTGGCCCTCAGTCACTGGTCCCTTGGCCCTCAGCCACTGGTCCCTTGTCCCTCAGCCACCGGTCCCTTGACCCTCAGCCACCAGTCCCTTGGCTCTCAGCGACTGGACTCTTCGCCCTCAGCCACCGAGTCCTTGACACTCAGCCACCAGTCGCTTGGCCCTCAGCCACCGGTCCCTTGACCCTTAGCCACCAGTCCCTTGGCCCTCAGTCACTGGTCCCTTGGCCCTCAGCCACTGGTCCCTTGTCCCTCAGCCACCGGTCCCTTGACCCTCAGCCACCGGTCCCTTGGCCCTCAGCCACCAGTCCCTTGGCCCTCATCCACCGGTCACTAGGCTCTCAGCCACTGGGTCCTTGACCCTCAGCCACCAGCCCCTTGGCCCTCAACCACCGGTCCCTTGACCCTCAGCCACCAGTCCCTTGGACCTCAGCCACCGGCCACTTGGCTCTCAGCCACCGGGTCGTTGACCCTCAAAAAGCAGTCCCTTGGCCCTCATCCACCGGTCACTAGGCTCTCAGCCACTGGGTCCTTGACCCTCAGCCACAAGTCCCTTGACCCTCAGTCACTGGGTCCTTGACCCTCAGCCACCAGTCCCTTGGCCCTCAGTCACCGGGTCCTTGACCCTCAGCAACAAGTCCCTTGACCCTCAGCCACCAGTCCCTTGACCCTCAGCCACCAGTCCCTTGACCCTCAGCCACCAGTCCCTTGACCCTCAGCCACAAGTCCCTTGACCCTCAGCCACCAGTCCCTTGACCCTCAGCCACCAGTCCCTTGGCCCTCAGTCACCGTGTCCTTGACACTCAGCCACAAGTCCCTTGACCCTCAGCCACCAGTCCCTTGGCCCTCAGTCACCGGGTCCTTGACCCTCAGCAACAAGTCCCTTGACCCTCAGCCACCAGTCCCTTGACCCTCAGCCACCAGTCCCTTGACCCTCAGCCACCAGTCCCTTGACCCTCAGCCACAAGTCCCCTGACCCTCAGCCACCAGTCCCTTGACCCTCAGCCACCAGTCCCTTGACCCTCAGCCACCAGTCCCTTGACCCTCAGCCACCAGTCCCTTGACCCTCAGCCACCAGTCCCTTGGCCCTCAGTCACCAGTCCCTTGACCCTCAGCCACCAGTCCCTTGAACCTCAGCCACCAGTCCCTTGGCCCTCAGTCACCGGGTCCTTGACACTCAGCCACAAGTCCCTTGACCCTCAGCTACCAGTCCCTTGACCCTCAGCCACCAGTCCCTTGACCCTCAGCCACCAGTCCCTTGACCCTCAGCCACCAGTCCCTTGACCCTCAGCCACCAGTCCCTTGGCCCTCAGTCACCGGGTCCTTGACACTCAGCCACATGTCCCTTGGCCCTCAGCCACCAGTCCCTTGACCCTCAGCCACCAGTCCCTTGGCCCTCAGTCACCGGTTCCTTGACACTCAGCCACATGTCCCTTGACCCTCAGCCACCGGTCCCTTGGCCCTCAGCCACCAGTCCCTTGACCCTCAGCCACCAGTCCCTTGACCCTCAGCCATCGGTCCCTTGACTCTCGGCAACCATTCCTTTGGCCATCACAACTTGTCCCTTGGCCCTCAGCAAGCGGTCATTTAGCACTTAGCACCTGGTGATTTACCCTCAGCAGTTGTTCTTTAGGCACTTCGCAATTGGTCCCTTGGTGCTCAGCCACCGGTCCCTTGGCTCTCAGCGACCGCACCCTTGACCCTCATCCACCGATCACTTGGCCCTCAGCCTAGAGTCCCTTGGTTGTCAGCCACCAGTCCCTTGTTCCTCAGCCACCGGTCCCTTGGCCCTCAGCCACCGCTCACTAGGCTCTCAGCCACCGGGTCCTTGACCCTCAGCCACCAGTCCCTTGGGCCTCAGCCACCGGTCACTTGGCTCTCATCCACCGGGTCCTTGACTCTCAGCCACCAGTCCCTTGGCCCTCAGCCACCGGGTCCTTGACCCTCAGCCACCAGTCCGTTTGCCATCAGCCACCGGTCCCTTGGTCCTCAGCCACCAGTCCCTTGGCTCTCAGCGACCGGAACTTGGCCCTCAGCCACCGGTCCCTTGGCCCTCAGCCACCGGTCACTTGGCTCTCAACCACCGCGTCCTTGACCCTCAGCCACCTGGTCCTTGACCCTCAGCCATCGGTCCCTTGACTCTCAGCAACCATTCCTTTGGCCATCACAACTGGTCCCTTGCCCCTCAGCAACCGGTCCCTTGGCCCTCAGACACCGGACCCTTGGCCCTCAGACAACGGTCCCTTGGCCCTCAGCCACCTGTCCCTTGGCCCTCAGCGACCGGACCCTTGGCGCTCAGCGACTGGTCCCTTGTCCCTCAGCCACCGGTCCCTTGGCCCTCAGACACCGGTCCCTTGGCCCTCAGCCACCGGTCCTTTGGCCATCAGCCACCGGTCCCTTTGGCCCTCAGACACTGGTCCCTTGGCCCTCAGACACCGGTCCCTTGGCCCTCAGACACCGGTCCCTTTGTCCCTCAGCCACCGGTCCCTTTGTCCCTCAGCCACCGGTCCTTTTGGCCCTCAGCCACCGGTCCCTTTGGCCCTCAGCCACCGGTCCCTTGGCCCTCAGACACCGGACCCTTGGCCCTCAGACAACGATCCCTTGGCCCTCAGCCACCGGTCCCTTGGCCCTCAGACACCGGTCCCTTGGACCTCAGCCACCGGTCCCGTGGCCCTCAGCCACCGGTCCGTTGGTCCTCAGCGACCGGTCCCTTGGCCCTCAGCCACCAGTCCCTTGGCCCTCAGCCACCAGTCCCTTGGCCCTCAGCCACTGGTCCATTGGCCATCAGCCACCGGTCCCTTGGTCCTCAGCCACCAGTCCCTTGGCCCTCAGCCACCAGTCCCTTGGCCCTCAGCCACCGATCCCTTGGCCCTCAGCCACCGGTCCCTTGGTCCTCAGCCACCAGTCCCTTGGCCCTCAGCCACCGGTCCCTTGCCCCTCAGCCACCAGCCCCTTGGCCCTCAGCCACCGGTCACTTGGCCCTCAGCCACCGGTCCGTTAACGCTTAGCCACCAGTCCCTTGGCACTCAGCCACCGGTCCCGTGGACCTCAGCCACCGGTCCCTTGGCCCTCAACCAACAGTCTCTTGGCCCTCAGCCACGTTTCCCTTGGCCCTTAGCCACTGGTCCCTTGGCCCTCAGCCACAGGTCGCTTAACGCTCAGCCACCGGTCCCTTGTCCCTCAGCCACCAGTCCCTTGGCACTGAGCAACCAGTCACTTGGCCCTCAGCCACCGGTCCCTTGTCCCTCAGCCACCAGTCCCTTTACCCTCAGCCACCAGTCCATTGGCACTGAGCAACCGGTCACTTGGCCTTCAGCCACCGATCCCTTGGCCCTCAGCCACCAGCCCCTTGGCCCTCAGCCACCGGTCCCTTGGCCCTCAGCCACCGGTCCCTTGGCCCTCAGCCACCAATCCCTTGGCCCTCAGCCACCGGTCCCTTGGCCCTCAGCCACCGGTCCCTTGGCCCTCAGCCACCGGTCCCTTGGCCCTCAGCCACATGTCCCTTGGCCCTCAGCCACCTGCCCCTTGGCTCTCAGCCACCAGTCCCTTGGCCCTCAGCCACCGGTCCCTTGGCCCTCAGCCACCGGTCCCTTGGCTCTAAGCCACCAGTCCCTTGGCCCTCAGCCACCGGTCCCTTGGCTCTCAGCCACCAGCCCCTTGGCCCTCAGCCACCGGTCCCTTGGCCCTCAGCCACCGGTCCCTTGGCCCTCAGCCACCAGTCCCTTGGCCCTCAGCGACCAGTCCCTTGGCCCTCAGCCAACGGTCACTTGACCCTCAGCCACCGGTCCCTTGGCCCTCAGCCACCGGTCCCTTGGCCCTCAGCCACCGGTCCCTTGGCCTTCAGCCACCAGTCCCTTGGCCCTCAGCCAACGGTCACTTGACCCTCAGCCACCAGTCCCTTGACCCTCAGCCACTGGTCTCTTGGCACTCAGCCACCGGTCCCTTGACCCTCAGCCACCGGACGCTTGGCCCTCAGCCACCAGTCCCTTGGTCCTCAGCCACCATTCCCTTGGCCCGCAGCCACCGGTCACTAGGCTCTCAGCCACCGGGTCCTTGACCCTCAGCCACCAGTCCCTTGGGCCTCAGCCACCGGTTCCTTGGCCCTCAGCCACAAGTCCCTTGGACCTCAGCCACCGGTCACTTGGCTCTCAGCCACCGGGTCCTTGACCCTCAGCCACCAGTCCCATGGCCCTCAGCCACCGAGTCCTTGACACTCAGCCACCAGTCCCTTGGCCCTCAGCCACCGGTCCCTTGACCCTTAGCCACCAGTCCCTTGGCCCTCAGTCACTGGTCCCTTGGCCCTCAGCCACTGGTCCCTTGTCCCTCAGCCACCGGTCCCTTGGCCCTCAGCCACCAGTCCCTTGACCCTCAGCCACCAGTCCCTTGGCCCTCAGCCACCGGTCACTTGGCCCTCAGCCACATGTCCCTTGACCCTCAGCCACCAGTCCCTTGGCCCTCAGCCACTAGTCCCTTGGCCCTCAGCCACCGGGTCCTTGACCCTCAGCCATCGGTCCCTTGACTCTCGGCAACCATTCCTTTGGCCATCACAACTTGTCCCTTGGCCCTCAGCAACCGGTCATTTAGCAGTTGGCACCTGGTGATTTAGCCCTCAGCAGTTGTTCTTTCGGCACTTCGCAATTGGTCCCTTGGTGCTCAGCCACCGGTCCCTTGGCTCTCAGCGACTGGTCCCTTGGCCCTCATCCACCAGTCCCTTGGCCCTCAGCCACCGGTCCATTGGCTCTCAGCGACCGCACCCTTGGCACTCATCCACCGGTCCCTTGGCCCTCAGCCACCAGTCCCTTGGTTCTCAGCCACCAGTCCCTTGGCTCTCAGTCACCGGTCCCTTGGCTCTCAGCGACCGCACCCTTGGCACTCATCCACCGGTCCCTTGGCCCTCAGCCACCAGTCCCTTGGTTCTCAGCCACCAGTCCCTTGGCTCTCATCCACCGGTCCCTTGGCCCTCAGCCACCAGTCCCTTGATTGTCAGCCACCAGTCCCTTGGCCCTCAGCCACCGGTCACTAGGCTCTCAGCCACCGGGTCCTTGACCCTCAGCCACCAGTCCCTTGGACCTCAGCCACCGGTCACTTGGCCCTCAGCCACCGGGTCCTTGACCCTCAGCCACCAGTCCCTTGGACCTCAGCCACCGGTCACTAGGCTCTCAGCCACCGGGTCCTTGACCCTCAGCCACCAGTCCCTTGACCCTCAGCCACCAGTCCCTTGGCCCTCAGCCACCGGGTCCTTGACCCTCATCCACCAGTCCGTTTGCCCTCAGCCACCAGTCCCTTGACCCTCAGCCACCAGTCCCTTGGCTCTCAGCGACCGGAACCTTGGTCCTCAGCCACCAGTCCCTTGGCTCTCAGCGACCGGAACCTTGGCCCTCAGCCACCGGTCACTTGGCTCTCAACCACCGCGTCCTTGACCCTCAGCCACCTGGTCCTTGACCCTCAGCCATCGGTCCCTTGACTCTCAGCAACCATTCCTTTGGCCATCACAACTGGTCCCTTGGCCCTCAGACACCGGACCGTTGGCCCTCAGACAACGGTCCCTTGGCCCTCAGCCACCTGTTCCTTGGCCCTCAGCGACTGGTCCCTTGTCCCTCAGCCACCGGTCCCTTGGCGCTCAGACACCGGTCCCTTGGCCCTCAGCCACCGGTCCTTTGGCCATCAGCCACCGGTCCCTTTGGCCCTCAGACACTGGTCCCTTGGCCCTCAGACACCGGTCCCTTGGCCCTCAGACACCGGTCCCTTGGCCCTCAGCCACCGGTCCCTTTGTCCCTCAGCCACCGGTCCCTTTGGCCCTCAGCCACCGGTCCCTTTGGCCCTCAGCCACCGGTCCCTTGGCCCTCAGACACCGGACCCTTGGCCCTCAGACAACGGTCCCTTGGTCCTCAGCCACCGGTCCCTTGGCCCTCAGAAACCGGTCCCTTGGACCTCAGACACCGGACCCTTGGCCCTCAGACAACGGTCCCTTGGCCCTCAGCCACCAGTCCCTTGGCCCTCAGACACCGGTCCCTTGGCCCTCAGCCAACGGTCCCTTGGACCTCAGCCACCGGTCCCTTGGCCCTCAGCCACCGGTCCCTTGGCCCTCAGCGACCGGTTCCTTGGCCCTCAGCCACCAGTCCCTTGGCCCTCAGCCACCAGTCCCTTGGCCCTCAGCCACTGGTCCCTTGGCCATCAGCCACCGGTCCCTTGGCCCTCAGCAACTGGACCCTTGGTCCTCAGCCACCGGTCCCTTGGCCCTCAGCCACCGGTCCCTTGGCCCTCAGCAACCGGTCCCTTGGCCCTCAGCCACCAATCCCTTGGCCCTCAGCCAACGGTCACTTGACCCTCAGCCACCAGTCCCTTGACCCTCAGCCACTGGTCTCTTGGCACTCAGCCACCGGTCCCTTGACTCTCAGCCACCGGACGCTTGGCCCTCAGCCACCAGTCCCTTGGTCCTCAGCCACCAGTCCCTTGGCCCTCAGCCACCGGTCACTAGGCTCTCAGCCACCGGGTCCTTGGCCCTCAGCCACCAGTCCCTTGGCTCTCAGCGACCGGACCCTTGGCCCTCAGCCACCGGTCCCTTTGGCCCTCAGACACCGGTCCCTTGGCCCTCAGCGACCGGACCCTTGGCCCTCAGCCACCGGTCCCTTTGGCCCTCAGACACTGGTCACTTGGCCCTCAGACACCGGTCCCTTGGCCCTCAGCGACCGGACCCTTGGCCCTCATCCACCGGTCCCTTGGCCCTCAGCCACCAGTCCCTTGATTCTCAGCCACCGGTCCCTTGGTCCTCAGCCACCAGTCCCTTGGTCCTCAGCCACCAGTCCCTTGGCTCTCAGCGACCGCACCCTTGGCACTCATCCACCGGTCCCTTGGCCCTCAGCCACCAGTCCCTTGGTTGTCAGCCACCAGTCCCTTGGCCCTCAGCCACCGGTCACTAGGCTCTCAGCCACCGGGTCCTTGACCCTCAGCCACCAGTCCCTTGGACCTCAGCCACCGGTCACTAGGCTCTCAGCCACCGGGTCCTTGACCCTCAGCCACCAGTCCCTTGGACCTCAGCCACCGGTCACTTGGCTCTCATCCACCGGGTCCTTGACCCTCAGCCACCAGTCCCTTGGCCCTCAGTCACCGGGTCCTTGACCCTCAGCCACCAGTCCGTTTGCCTTCAGCCACCAGTCCCTTGACCCTCAGCCACCAGTCCCTTGGTCCTCAGCCACCAGTCCCTTGGCTCTCAGCGACCGGAACATTGGCCCTCAGCCACCGGTCACTTGGCCCTCAGCCACCGGTCACTTGGCTCTCAACCACCGCGTCCTTGACCCTCAGCCACCTGGTCCTTGACCCTCAGCCATCGGTCCCTTGACTCTCAGCAACCATTCCTTTGGCCATCACAACTGGTCCCTTGGCCCTCAGACACCGGACCCTTGGCCCTCAGACAACGGTCCCTTGGCCCTCAGCCACCTGCCCCTTGGCCCTCAACCACCGGGTCCTTGACCCTCAGCCACCGGTCCCTTGGCCCTCAGCCACCTGCCCCTTGGCCCTCAACCACCGGGTCCTTGACCCTCAGCCACCAGTCCATTTGCCTTCAGCCACCAGTCCCTTGACCCTCAGCCACCAGTCCCTTGGCCCTCAGCCACCGGGTCCTTGACCCTCAGCCACCAGTCCCTTGACCCTCAGCCACCAGTCCCTTGACCCTCAGCCACCAGTCCCTTGGCCCTCAACCACCGGTCCCTTGGCCCTCAGCCACCGGTCCCTTGGCCCTCAGCCACCGGTCCCTTGGCCCTCAGCCACCGGTCCCTTGGCTCTAAGCCACCAGTCCCTTGGCCCTCAGCCACCGGTCCCTTGGCTCTCAGCCACCAGCCCCTTGGCCCTCAGCCACCGGTCCCTTGGCCCTCAGCCACCGGTCCCTTGGCCCTCAGCCACCAGTCCCTTGGCCCTCAGCGACCAGTTCCTTGGCCCTCAGCCAACGGTCACTTGACCCTCAGCCACCGGTCCCTTGGCCCTCAGCCACCAGTCCCTTGGCCCTCAGCCACCAGTGCCTTGTCCCTCAGCCACCGGTCCCTTGGCCCTCAGCCACCAGTCCATTGGCCCTCAGCCAACGGTCACTTGACCCTCAGCCACCGGTCCCTTGGCCCTCAGTCACAAGTCCCTTGGCCCTCAGCCAACGGTCACTTGGCCCTCAGCCACCGGTCCCTTGGCCCTCAGCCACCGGTCCCTTGGCCCTCAGTCACAAGTCCCTTGGCCCTCAGCCAACGGTCACTTGACCCTCAGCCACCAGTCCCTTGACCCTCAGCCACTGGTCTCTTGGCACTCAGCCACAGGTCCCTTGACCCTCAGCCACCGGACGCTTGGCCCTCAGCCACCAGTCCCTTGGTCCTCAGCCACCAGTCCCTTGGCCCGCAGCCACCGGTCACTAGGCTCTCAGCCACCGGGTCCTTGACCCTCAGCCACCAGTCCCTTGGGCCTCAGCCACCGGTTCCTTGGCCCTCAGCCACAAGTCCCTTGGACCTCAGCCACCGGTCACTTGGCTCTCAGCCACCGGGTCTTTGACCCTCAGCCACCAGTCCCATGGCCCTCAGCCACCGAGTCCTTGACACTCAGCCACCAGTCCCTTGGCCCTCAGCCACCGGTCCCTTGACCCTTAGCCACCAGTCCCTTGGCCCTCAGCCACCGGTCCCTTGACCCTTAGCCACCAGTCCCTTGGCTCTCAGCGACTGGACTCTTGGCCCTCAGCCACCAGTCCCTTGACCCTCAGCCACCGGACGCTTGGCCCTCAGCCACCAGTACCTTGACCCTCAGCCAACGGGTCGTTGACCCTCAGCCACCAGTCCATTGGCCCTCAGCCACCAAGTCCTTGACCCTCAGCCACAAGTCCCTTGGCCCTCAGCCACCGGTCCCTTGGCCCTCAGCCACCAGTCCCTTGACCCTCAGCCACCAGTCCCTTGGCCCTCAGCCACCGGTCCCTTGACCCTCAGCCACCAGCCCCTTGGCCCTCAGCCACCAGTCCCTTGGCTCTCAGCCACCGGGTCCTTGACCCTCAGCCATCGGTCCCTTGACTCTCGGCAACCATTCCTTTGGCCATCACAACTTGTCCCTTGGCCCTCAGCAAGCGGTCATTTAGCACTTAGCACCTGGTGATTTACCCTCAGCAGTTGTTCTTTCGGCACTTCGCAATTGGTCCCTTGGTGCTCAGCCACCGGTCCCTTGGCTCTCAGCGACTGGTCCCTTGGCCCTCAGCCACCAATTCCTTGGCCCTCAGCCACCAGTCCCTTGACCCTCAGCCACTGGTCTCTTGGCACTCAGCCACCGGTCCCTTGACCCTCAGCCACCGGGTCCTTGGCCCTCAGCCACCAGTCCCTTGGCTCTCAGCGACCGGACCCTTGGCCCTCAGCCACCGGTCCCTTTGGCCCTCAGACACCGGTCCCTTGGCCCTCAGCGACCGGACCCTTGGCCCTCAGCCACCGGTCCCTTTGGCCCTCAGACACCGGTCCCTTTGGCCCTCAGACACCGGGTCCTTGGCCATCAGCCACCAGTCCCTTTGGCCCTCAGCCACCGGTCCCTTTGGCCCTCAGACACTGGTCCCTTGGCCCTCAGACACCGGTCCCTTGGCCCTCAGCCAACAGTCCCTTGGCCCTCAGCCACCGGTCCCTTTGGCCCTCAGACACTGGTCCCTTGGCCCTCAGACACCGGTCCCTTGGCCCTCAGCGACCGGTCCCTTGGCCCTCAGACACTGGTCCCTTGGCCCTCAGACACCGGTCCCTTGGCCCTCAGCCAACAGTCCCTTGGCCCTCAGCCACCGGTCCCTTGGCCCTCAGACACCGGTCCCTTGGCCCTCAGCCAACAGTCCCTTGGCCCTCAGCCACCGGTCCCTTGGCCCTCAGCCAGCGGTCCCTTGGCACTGATCAACCGGTCCCTTGGCCCTCAGCCACCAGTCCCTTGACCCTCAGCCACCAGTCCCTTGGCCCTCACTCACCGGGTCCTTGACACTAAGCCACAAGTCCCTTGACCCTCAGCCACCAGTCCCTTGACCCTCAGCCACCGGGTCCTTGACCCTCAGCCACCGGTCACTTGGCTCTCAGCCACCGCGTCCTTGACCCTCAGCCACCAGTCCCTTGGCCCTCACTCACCGGGTCCTTGACACTCAGCCACAAGTCCCTTGACCCTCAGCCACCAGTCCCTTGACCCTCAGCCACCGGGTCCTTGACCCTCAGCCACCGGTCACTTGGCTCTCAGCCACCGCGTCCTTGACCCTCAGCCACCAGTCCCTTGACCCTCAGCCACCGGGTCCATGAACCTCAGCCATCGGTCCCTTGACTCTCAGCAACCATTGCTTTGGCCATCACAACATGTCCCTTGGCCCTCAGCAACCGGTCATTTAGCACTGAGCACCTGGTGATTTAGACCTCAGCAATTGTTTTTTAGGCACTTCGCAATTGGACCCTTGGCCCTCATCCACCGGTCCCTTGGTCCTCAGCCACCGGTCCCTTGGCTCTCATCGACCGGACGCTTGGCCCTCAGCCACCAGTCCCTTGGTCCTCAGCCACCAGTCCCTTGGCTCTCATCGACCGGACGCTTGGCCCTCAGCCACCAGTCCCTTGGCCCTCAGCCACCAGTCCCTTGGCTCTCAACCACCGCGTCCTTGACCTTCAGCCACCAGTCCCTTGGCTCTCAGCCACCGGGTCCTTGACCCTCAGACACTGGACCCTTGGCCCTCAGACAACGGTCCCTTGGCCCTCAGCCACCGGTCCCTTGGACCTCAGACACCGGACCCTTGGCCCTCAGACAACGGTCCCTTGGCCCTCAACCACCGGTCCCTTGGCCCTCAGACACTGGTCCCTTGGACCTCAGCCACCGGTCCCTTGGCCCTCAGCCACCGGTCCCTTGGCCCTCAGCGACCGGTCCCTTGGCCCTCAGCGACCGGTCCCTTGGCCCTCAGCCACCAGTCCCTTGGCCCTCAGCCACCAGTCCCTTGGCCCTCAGCCACTGGTCCCTTGGCCATCAGCCACCGGTCCCTTGGCCCTCAGCAACTGGACCCTTGGTCCTCAGCCACCGGTCCCTTGGCCCTCAGCCACCGGTCCCTTGGCCCTCAGCCACCGGTCCCTTGGCCCTCAGCCACCAGTCTCTTGGCCCTCAGCCAACGGTCACTTGACCCTCAGCCACCAGTCCCTTGACCCTCAGCCACTGGTCTCTTGGCACTCAGCCACCGGTCCCTTGACCCTCAGCCACCGGAGGCTTGGCCCTCAGCCACCAGTCCCTTGGTCCTCAGCCACCAGTCCCTTGGCCCTCAGCCACCGGTCACTAGGCTCTCAGCCACCGGGTCCTTGACCCTCAGCCACCAGTCCCTTGGGCCTCAGCCACCGGTTCCTTGGCCCTCAGCCACCAGTCCCTTGGACCTCAGCCACCGGTCCCTTGGCCCTCAGACACTGGTCCCTTGGACCTCAGCCACCGGTCCCTTGGCCCTCAGCCACCGGTCCCTTGGCCCTCAGCGACCGGTCCCTTGGCCCTCAGCCACCAGTCCCTTGGCCCTCAGCCACCAGTCCCTTGGCCCTCAGCCACTGGTCCCTTGGCCATCAGCCACCGGTCCCTTGGCCCTCAGCAACTGGACCCTTGGTCCTCAGCCACCGGTCCCTTGGCCCTCAGCCACCGGTCCCTTGGCCCTCAGCCACCGGTCCCTTGGCCCTCAGCCACCAGTCCCTTGGCCCTCAGCCAACGGTCACTTGACCCTCAGCCACCAGTCCCTTGACCCTCAGCCACTGGTCTCTTGGCACTCAGCCACCGGTCCCTTGACCCTCAGCCACCGGACGCTTGGCCCTCAGCCACCAGTCCCTTGGTCCTCAGCCACCAGTCCCTTGGCACTCAGCCACCGGTCACTAGGCTCTCAGCCACCGGGTCCTTGACCCTCAGCCACCAGTCCCTTGGGCCTCAGCCACCGGTTCCTTGGCCCTCAGCCACCAGTCCCTTGGACCTCAGCCACCGGTCACTTGGCTCTCAGCCACCGGGTCCTTGACCCTCAGCCACCAGTCCCATGGCCCTCAGCCACCGAGCCCTTGACACTCAGCCACCGGTCCCTTGACCCTTAGCCACCGGTCCCTTGACCCTTAGCCACCAGTCCCTTGGCCCTCAGTCACTGGTCCCTTGGACCTCAGACACCGGTCACTTGGCTCTCAGCCACCGGGTCCTTGACCCTCAGCCACCAGTCCCATGGCCCTCAGCCACCGAGTCCTTGACACTCAGCCACCAGTCCCTTGACCCTTAGCCACCGGTCCCTTGGCCCTCAGCCACTGGTCCCTTGTCCCTCAGCCACCGGTCCCTTGACCCTTAGCCACCGGTCCCTTGGCCCTCAGCCACCGGTCCCTTGACCCTCAGTCACTGGTCCCTTGACCCTCAGCCACCAGTCCCTTGGCCCTCAGCCACCGGTCCCTTGACCCTTAGCCACCGGTCCCTTGGCCCTCAGCCACTGGTCCCTTGTCCCTCAGCCACCGGTCCCTTGACCCTCAGCCACCAGTCCCTTGTTCCTCAGCCACCAGTCCCTTGGCTCTCAGCGACTGGACTCTTGGCCCTCAGCCACCGGTCCCTTGGCCCTCAGCCACCGGTCACTTGGCTCTCAGCCACCGCGTCCTTGACCCTCATCAACAAGTCCATTGGCCCTTAGCCACTGGGTCCTTGACCCTCAGCCACTAGTCCCTTGGCCTTCAGCCACCGGGTCCATGAACCTCAGCCATCGGTCCCTTGACTCTCAGCAACCATTGCTTTGGCCATCACAACTTGTCCCTTGGCCCTCAGCAACCGGTCATTTAGCACTTAGCACCTGGTGATTTAGCCCTCAGCAATTGTTTTTTAGGCACTTCGCAATTGGACCCTTGGCCCTCATCCACCGGTCCCTTGGCCCTCAGCCACCAGTCCCTTGGCTCTCAACCACCGCGTCTTTGACCTTCAGCCACCAGTCCCTTGGCTCTCAGCCACCGGGTCCTTGACCCTCAGCGACCGGTCCCTTGGCCCTCAGGCACCGGTCCCTTGGCCCTCAGCGACCGGTCCCTTGGCCCTCAGCGACCGGTCCCTTGGCCCTCAGACACTGGTCCCTTGGCCCTCAGACACCGGTCCCTTGGCCCTCAGCCAGCGGTCCATTGGCTCTCAGCCACCGGGTCCTTGATCCTCATCCACCAGTCCGTTTGCCCTCAGCCACCAGTCCCTTGACCCTCAGCCACCAGTCCCTTGGCTCTCAGCGACTGGACTCTTGGCCCTCAGCCACCGGTCCCTTGGCCCTCAGCCACCGGTCCCTTGACCCTCAGCCACCAGTCCCTTGGCCCTCAGCCACCGGTCCCTTGACCCTTAGCCACCGGTCCCTTGGCCCTCAGCCACTGGTCCCTTGTCCCTCAGCCACCGGTCCCTTGACCCTCAGCCACCAGTCCCTTGTTCCTCAGCCACCAGTCCCTTGGCTCTCAGCGACTGGACTCTTGGCCCTCAGCCACCGGTCCCTTGGCCCTCAGCCACCGGTCATTTGGCTCTCAGCCACCGCGTCCTTGACCCTCATCAACCAGTCCATTGGCCCTCAGCCACTGGGTCCTTGACCCTCAGCCACTAGTCCCTTGGCCTTCAGCCACCGGGTCCATGAACCTCAGCCATCGGTCCCTTGACTCTCAGCAACCATTGCTTTGGCCATCACAACTTGTCCCTTGGCCCTCAGCAACCGGTCATTTAGCACTTAGCACCTGGTGATTTAGCCCTCAGCAATTGTTTTTTAGGCACTTCGCAATTGGACCCTTGGCCCTCATCCACCGGTCCCTTGGCCCTCAGCCACCAGTCCCTTGGCTCTCATCGACCGGACGCTTGGCTCTCAACCACCGCGTGCTTGACCTTCCGCCACCAGTCCCTTGACTCTCAGCCACCGGAACCTTTACCCTCAGCCACCTGTCCCTTGGCTCTCAGCGACCAGACCCTTGGCCCTCAGCCACCGGTCCCTTTGGCCCTCAGACACTGGTCCCTTGGCCCTCAGACACTGGTCCCTTGGCCCTCAGACACCGGTCCCTTGGCCCTCAGCGACCGGTCCCTTGGCCCTCAGCGACCGGTCCCTTGGCCCTCAGACACTGGTCCCTTGGCCCTCAGACACCGGTCCCTTGGCCCTCAGCCAGCGGTCCATTGGCTCTCAGCCACCGGGTCCTTGACCCTCATCCACCAGTCCGTTTGCCCTCAGCCACCAGTCCCTTGACCCTCAGCCACCAGTCCCTTGGCTCTCAGCGACCGGAACCTTGGTCCTCAGCCACCAGTCCCTTGGCTCTCAGCGACCGGAACCTTGGCCCTCAGCCACCGGTCACTTGGCTCTCAACCACCGCGTCCTTGACCCTTAGCCACCTGGTCCTTGACCCTCAGCCATCGGTCCCTTGACTCTCAGCAACCATTCCTTTGGCCATCACAACTGGTCCCTTGGCCCTCAGACACCGGACCCTTGGCCCTCAGACAACGGTCCCTTGGCCCTCAGCCACCGGTCCCTTGGCCCTCAGACACCGGTCCCTTGGACCTCAGCCACCGGTCCCTTGGCCCTCAGCCACCGGTCCCTTGGCCCTCAGCGACCGGTCCCTTGGCCCTCAGCCACCAGTCCCTTGGCCCTCAGCCACCAGTCCCTTGGCCCTCAGCCACTGGTCCCTTGGCCATCAGCAACCGGTCCCTTGGCCCTCAGCAACTGGACCCTTGGCCCTCAGACACCGGACCCTTGGCCCTCAGACAACGGTCCCTTGGTCCTCAGCCACCGGTCCCTTGGCCCTCAGAAACCGGTCCCTTGGACCTCAGACACCGGACTCTTGGCCCTCAGACAACGGTCCCTTGGCCCTCAGCCACCGGTCCCTCGGCCCTCAGACACCGGTCCCTTGGACCTCAGCCACCGGTCCCTTGGCCCTCAGCCACCGGTCCCTTGGCCCTCAGACACCGGTCCCTTGGACCTCAGCCACCGGTCCCTTGGCCCTCAGCCACCGGTCCCTTGGCCCTCAGCGACCGGTCCCTTGGCCCTCAGCCACCAGTCCCTTGGCCCTCAGCCACCAGTCCCTTGGCCCTCAGCCACTGGTCCCTTGGCCATCAGCAACCGGTCCCTTGGCCCTCAGCAACTGGACCCTTGGCCCTCAGACACCGGACCCTTGGCCCTCAGACAACGGTCCCTTGGTCCTCAGCCACCGGTCCCTTGGCCCTCAGAAACCGGTCCCTTGGACCTCAGACACCGGACTCTTGGCCCTCAGACAACGGTCCCTTGGCCCTCAGCCACCGGTCCCTCGGCCCTCAGACACCGGTCCCTTGGACCTCAGCCACCGGTCCCTTGGCCCTCAGCCACCGGTCCCTTGGCCCTCAGCGACCGGTCCCTTGGCCCTCAGCCACCAGTACCTTGGCCCTCAGCCACCAGTGCCTTGGCCCTCAGCCACTGGTCCCTTGGCCATCAGCAACCGGTCCCTTGGCCCTCAGCATCTGGACCCTTGGTCCTCAGCCACCGGTCCCTTGGCCCTCAGCCACCGGTCCCTTGGCCCTCAGCCACCGGTCCCTTGGCCCTCAGCCACCGGTCCCTTGGCCCTCAGCCACCAATCCCTTGGCCCTCAGCCAACGGTCACTTGACCCTCAGCCACCAGTCCCTTGACCCTCAGCCACTGGTCTCTTGGCACTCAGCCACCGGTCCCTTGACCCTCAGCCACCGGACGCTTGGCCCTCAGCCACCAGTCCCTTGGTCCTCAGCCACCAGTCCCTTGGCCCTCAGCCACCGGTCACTAGGCTCTCAGCCACCGGGTCCTTGGCCCTCAGCCACCAGTCCCTTGGCTCTCAGCGACCGGACCCTTGGCCCTCAGCCACCGGTCCCTTTGGCCCTCAGACACCGGTCCCTTGGCCCTCAGCGACCGGACCCTTGGCCCTCAGCCACCGGTCCCTTTGGCCCTCAGACACTGGTCCCTTGGCCCTCAGACACCGGTCCCTTGGCCCTCAGCGACCGTTCCCTTGGCCCTCAGACACTGGTCCCTTGGCCCTCAGACACCGGTCCCTTGGCCCTCAGCCAACAGTCCCTTGGCCCTCAGCCACCGTTCCCTTGGCCCTCAGCCACCGGTCTCTTGGCCCTCAGCAACCCGTCCCTTGACCCTCAGCCACCAGTCCCTTGTCCCTCACTCACCGGGTCCTTGACACTCAGCCACAAGTCCCTTGACCCTCAGCCACCAGTCCCTTGACCCTCAGCCACCAGTGCCTTGGCCCTCAGCCACTAGTCCCTTGGCCCTCAGCCACCGGGTCCTTGACCCTCAGCCATCGGTCCCTTGACTCTCAGCAACCATTCCTTTGGCCATCACAACTTGTCCCTTGGCCCTCAGCAAGCGGTCATTTAGCACTTAGCACCTGGTGATTTACCCTCAGCAGTTGTTCTTTTGGCACTTCGCAATTGGTCCCTTGGTGCTCAGCCACCGGTCCCTTGGCTATCAGCGACCGGACCCTTGGCCCTCATCCACCGGTCCCTTGGCCCTCAGCCACCAGTCCCTTGATTCTCAGCCACCGGTCCCTTGGTCGTCAGCCACCAGTCCCTTGGTCCTCAGCCACCGGGTCCTTGACCCTCAGCCACCAGTCCCTTGGACCTCAGCCACCGGTCACTAGGCTCTCAGCCACCGGGTCCTTGACCCTCAGCCACGAGTCCCTTGGACCTCAGCCACCGGTCACTTGGCTCTCATCCACCGGGTCCTTGACCCTCAGCCACCAGTCCCTTGGCCCTCAGCCACCGGGTCCTTGACCCTCAGCCACCAGTCCGTTTGCCTTCAGCCACCAGTCCCTTGACCCTCAGCCACCAGTCCCTTGGTCCTCAGCCACCAATCCCTTGGCTCTCAGCGACCGGAACCTTGGCCCTCAGCAACCGGTCACTTGGCCCTCAGCCACCGGTCACTTGGCTCTCAACCACCGCGTCCTTGACCCTCAGCCACCTGGTCCTTGACCCTCAGCCATCGGTCCCTTGACTCTCAGCAACCATTCCTTTGGCCATCACAACTGGTCCCTTGGCCCTCAGACACCGGACCCTTGGCCCTCAGACAACGGTCCCTTGGCCCTCAGCCACCTGTTCCTTGGCCCTCAGCGACTGGTCCCTTGTCCCTCAGCCACCGGTCCCTTGGCCCTCAGACACCGGTCCCTTGGCCCTCAGCCACCGGTCCTTTGGCCATCAGCCACCGGTCCCTTTGGCCCTCAGACACTGGTCCCTTGGCCCTCAGACACCGGTCCCTTGGCCCTCAGACACCGGTACCTTGGCCCTCAGACACCGGACCCTTGGCCCTCAGACAACGGTCCCTTGGCCCTCAGCCACCGGTCCCTTGGCCCTCAGACACCGGTCCCTTGGACCTCAGCCACCGGTCCCTTGGCCCTCAGCCACCGGTCCCTTGGCCCTCAGCGACCGGTCCCTTGGCCCTCAGCCACCAGTCCCTTGGCCCTCAGCCACCAGTCCCTTGGCCCTCAGCCACATGTCCCTTGGCCCTCAGCCACCTGCCCCTTGGCTCTCAGCCACCAGTCCCTTGGCCCTCAGCCACCGGTCCCTTGGCCCTCAGCCACCGGTCCCTTGGCTCTAAGCCACCAGTCCCTTGGCCCTCAGCCACCGGTCCCTTGGCTCTCAGCCACCAGCCCCTTGGCCCTCAGCCACCGGTCCCTTGGCCCTCAGCCACCGGTCCCTTGGCCCTCAGCCACCAGTCCCTTGGCCCTCAGCGACCAGTCCCTTGGCCCTCAGCCAACGGTCACTTGACCCTCAGCCACCGGTCCCTTGGCCCTCAGCCACCGGTCCCTTGGCCCTCAGCCACCGGTCCCTTGGCCTTCAGCCACCAGTCCCTTGGCCCTCAGCCAACGGTCACTTGACCCTCAGCCACCAGTCCCTTGACCCTCAGCCACTGGTCTCTTGGCACTCAGCCACCGGTCCCTTGACCCTCAGCCACCGGACGCTTGGCCCTCAGCCACCAGTCCCTTGGTCCTCAGCCACCATTCCCTTGGCCCGCAGCCACCGGTCACTAGGCTCTCAGCCACCGGGTCCTTGACCCTCAGCCACCAGTCCCTTGGGCCTCAGCCACCGGTTCCTTGGCCCTCAGCCACAAGTCCCTTGGACCTCAGCCACCGGTCACTTGGCTCTCAGCCACCGGGTCCTTGACCCTCAGCCACCAGTCCCATGGCCCTCAGCCACCGAGTCCTTGACACTCAGCCACCAGTCCCTTGGCCCTCAGCCACCGGTCCCTTGACCCTTAGCCACCAGTCCCTTGGCCCTCAGTCACTGGTCCCTTGGCCCTCAGCCACTGGTCCCTTGTCCCTCAGCCACCGGTCCCTTGGCCCTCAGCCACCAGTCCCTTGACCCTCAGCCACCAGTCCCTTGGCCCTCAGCCACCGGTCACTTGGCCCTCAGCCACATGTCCCTTGACCCTCAGCCACCAGTCCCTTGGCCCTCAGCCACTAGTCCCTTGGCCCTCAGCCACCGGGTCCTTGACCCTCAGCCATCGGTCCCTTGACTCTCGGCAACCATTCCTTTGGCCATCACAACTTGTCCCTTGGCCCTCAGCAACCGGTCATTTAGCAGTTGGCACCTGGTGATTTAGCCCTCAGCAGTTGTTCTTTCGGCACTTCGCAATTGGTCCCTTGGTGCTCAGCCACCGGTCCCTTGGCTCTCAGCGACTGGTCCCTTGGCCCTCATCCACCAGTCCCTTGGCCCTCAGCCACCGGTCCCTTGGCTCTCAGCGACCGCACCCTTGGCACTCATCCACCGGTCCCTTGGCCCTCAGCCACCAGTCCCTTGGTTCTCAGCCACCAGTCCCTTGGCTCTCAGTCACCGGTCCCTTGGCTCTCAGCGACCGCACCCTTGGCACTCATCCACCGGTCCCTTGGCCCTCAGCCACCAGTCCCTTGGTTCTCAGCCACCAGTCCCTTGGCTCTCATCCACCGGTCCCTTGGCCCTCAGCCACCAGTCCCTTGATTGTCAGCCACCAGTCCCTTGGCCCTCAGCCACCGGTCACTAGGCTCTCAGCCACCGGGTCCTTGACCCTCAGCCACCAGTCCCTTGGACCTCAGCCACCGGTCACTTGGCCCTCAGCCACCGGGTCCTTGACCCTCAGCCACCAGTCCCTTGGACCTCAGCCACCGGTCACTAGGCTCTCAGCCACCGGGTCCTTGACCCTCAGCCACCAGTCCCTTGACCCTCAGCCACCAGTCCCTTGGCCCTCAGCCACCGGGTCCTTGACCCTCATCCACCAGTCCGTTTGCCCTCAGCCACCAGTCCCTTGACCCTCAGCCACCAGTCCCTTGGCTCTCAGCGACCGGAACCTTGGTCCTCAGCCACCAGTCCCTTGGCTCTCAGCGACCGGAACCTTGGCCCTCAGCCACCGGTCACTTGGCTCTCAACCACCGCGTCCTTGACCCTCAGCCACCTGGTCCTTGACCCTCAGCCATCGGTCCCTTGACTCTCAGCAACCATTCCTTTGGCCATCACAACTGGTCCCTTGGCCCTCAGACACCGGACCGTTGGCCCTCAGACAACGGTCCCTTGGCCCTCAGCCACCTGTTCCTTGGCCCTCAGCGACTGGTCCCTTGTCCCTCAGCCACCGGTCCCTTGGCGCTCAGACACCGGTCCCTTGGCCCTCAGCCACCGGTCCTTTGGCCATCAGCCACCGGTCCCTTTGGCCCTCAGACACTGGTCCCTTGGCCCTCAGACACCGGTCCCTTGGCCCTCAGACACCGGTCCCTTGGCCCTCAGCCACCGGTCCCTTTGTCCCTCAGCCACCGGTCCCTTTGGCCCTCAGCCACCGGTCCCTTTGGCCCTCAGCCACCGGTCCCTTGGCCCTCAGACACCGGACCCTTGGCCCTCAGACAACGGTCCCTTGGTCCTCAGCCACCGGTCCCTTGGCCCTCAGAAACCGGTCCCTTGGACCTCAGACACCGGACCCTTGGCCCTCAGACAACGGTCCCTTGGCCCTCAGCCACCAGTCCCTTGGCCCTCAGACACCGGTCCCTTGGCCCTCAGCCAACGGTCCCTTGGACCTCAGCCACCGGTCCCTTGGCCCTCAGCCACCGGTCCCTTGGCCCTCAGCGACCGGTTCCTTGGCCCTCAGCCACCAGTCCCTTGGCCCTCAGCCACCAGTCCCTTGGCCCTCAGCCACTGGTCCCTTGGCCATCAGCCACCGGTCCCTTGGCCCTCAGCAACTGGACCCTTGGTCCTCAGCCACCGGTCCCTTGGCCCTCAGCCACCGGTCCCTTGGCCCTCAGCAACCGGTCCCTTGGCCCTCAGCCACCAATCCCTTGGCCCTCAGCCAACGGTCACTTGACCCTCAGCCACCAGTCCCTTGACCCTCAGCCACTGGTCTCTTGGCACTCAGCCACCGGTCCCTTGACTCTCAGCCACCGGACGCTTGGCCCTCAGCCACCAGTCCCTTGGTCCTCAGCCACCAGTCCCTTGGCCCTCAGCCACCGGTCACTAGGCTCTCAGCCACCGGGTCCTTGGCCCTCAGCCACCAGTCCCTTGGCTCTCAGCGACCGGACCCTTGGCCCTCAGCCACCGGTCCCTTTGGCCCTCAGACACCGGTCCCTTGGCCCTCAGCGACCGGACCCTTGGCCCTCAGCCACCGGTCCCTTTGGCCCTCAGACACTGGTCACTTGGCCCTCAGACACCGGTCCCTTGGCCCTCAGCGACCGGACCCTTGGCCCTCATCCACCGGTCCCTTGGCCCTCAGCCACCAGTCCCTTGATTCTCAGCCACCGGTCCCTTGGTCCTCAGCCACCAGTCCCTTGGTCCTCAGCCACCAGTCCCTTGGCTCTCAGCGACCGCACCCTTGGCACTCATCCACCGGTCCCTTGGCCCTCAGCCACCAGTCCCTTGGTTGTCAGCCACCAGTCCCTTGGCCCTCAGCCACCGGTCACTAGGCTCTCAGCCACCGGGTCCTTGACCCTCAGCCACCAGTCCCTTGGACCTCAGCCACCGGTCACTAGGCTCTCAGCCACCGGGTCCTTGACCCTCAGCCACCAGTCCCTTGGACCTCAGCCACCGGTCACTTGGCTCTCATCCACCGGGTCCTTGACCCTCAGCCACCAGTCCCTTGGCCCTCAGTCACCGGGTCCTTGACCCTCAGCCACCAGTCCGTTTGCCTTCAGCCACCAGTCCCTTGACCCTCAGCCACCAGTCCCTTGGTCCTCAGCCACCAGTCCCTTGGCTCTCAGCGACCGGAACCTTGGCCCTCAGCCACCGGTCACTTGGCCCTCAGCCACCGGTCACTTGGCTCTCAACCACCGCGTCCTTGACCCTCAGCCACCTGGTCCTTGACCCTCAGCCATCGGTCCCTTGACTCTCAGCAACCATTCCTTTGGCCATCACAACTGGTCCCTTGGCCCTCAGACACCGGACCCTTGGCCCTCAGACAACGGTCCCTTGGCCCTCAGCCACCTGCCCCTTGGCCCTCAACCACCGGGTCCTTGACCCTCAGCCACCGGTCCCTTGGCCCTCAGCCACCTGCCCCTTGGCCCTCAACCACCGGGTCCTTGACCCTCAGCCACCAGTCCATTTGCCTTCAGCCACCAGTCCCTTGACCCTCAGCCACCAGTCCCTTGGCCCTCAGCCACCGGGTCCTTGACCCTCAGCCACCAGTCCCTTGACCCTCAGCCACCAGTCCCTTGACCCTCAGCCACCAGTCCCTTGGCCCTCAACCACCGGTCCCTTGGCCCTCAGCCACCGGTCCCTTGGCCCTCAGCCACCGGTCCCTTGGCCCTCAGCCACCGGTCCCTTGGCTCTAAGCCACCAGTCCCTTGGCCCTCAGCCACCGGTCCCTTGGCTCTCAGCCACCAGCCCCTTGGCCCTCAGCCACCGGTCCCTTGGCCCTCAGCCACCGGTCCCTTGGCCCTCAGCCACCAGTCCCTTGGCCCTCAGCGACCAGTTCCTTGGCCCTCAGCCAACGGTCACTTGACCCTCAGCCACCGGTCCCTTGGCCCTCAGCCACCAGTCCCTTGGCCCTCAGCCACCAGTGCCTTGTCCCTCAGCCACCGGTCCCTTGGCCCTCAGCCACCAGTCCATTGGCCCTCAGCCAACGGTCACTTGACCCTCAGCCACCGGTCCCTTGGCCCTCAGTCACAAGTCCCTTGGCCCTCAGCCAACGGTCACTTGGCCCTCAGCCACCGGTCCCTTGGCCCTCAGCCACCGGTCCCTTGGCCCTCAGTCACAAGTCCCTTGGCCCTCAGCCAACGGTCACTTGACCCTCAGCCACCAGTCCCTTGACCCTCAGCCACTGGTCTCTTGGCACTCAGCCACAGGTCCCTTGACCCTCAGCCACCGGACGCTTGGCCCTCAGCCACCAGTCCCTTGGTCCTCAGCCACCAGTCCCTTGGCCCGCAGCCACCGGTCACTAGGCTCTCAGCCACCGGGTCCTTGACCCTCAGCCACCAGTCCCTTGGGCCTCAGCCACCGGTTCCTTGGCCCTCAGCCACAAGTCCCTTGGACCTCAGCCACCGGTCACTTGGCTCTCAGCCACCGGGTCTTTGACCCTCAGCCACCAGTCCCATGGCCCTCAGCCACCGAGTCCTTGACACTCAGCCACCAGTCCCTTGGCCCTCAGCCACCGGTCCCTTGACCCTTAGCCACCAGTCCCTTGGCCCTCAGCCACCGGTCCCTTGACCCTTAGCCACCAGTCCCTTGGCTCTCAGCGACTGGACTCTTGGCCCTCAGCCACCAGTCCCTTGACCCTCAGCCACCGGACGCTTGGCCCTCAGCCACCAGTACCTTGACCCTCAGCCAACGGGTCGTTGACCCTCAGCCACCAGTCCATTGGCCCTCAGCCACCAAGTCCTTGACCCTCAGCCACAAGTCCCTTGGCCCTCAGCCACCGGTCCCTTGGCCCTCAGCCACCAGTCCCTTGACCCTCAGCCACCAGTCCCTTGGCCCTCAGCCACCGGTCCCTTGACCCTCAGCCACCAGCCCCTTGGCCCTCAGCCACCAGTCCCTTGGCTCTCAGCCACCGGGTCCTTGACCCTCAGCCATCGGTCCCTTGACTCTCGGCAACCATTCCTTTGGCCATCACAACTTGTCCCTTGGCCCTCAGCAAGCGGTCATTTAGCACTTAGCACCTGGTGATTTACCCTCAGCAGTTGTTCTTTCGGCACTTCGCAATTGGTCCCTTGGTGCTCAGCCACCGGTCCCTTGGCTCTCAGCGACTGGTCCCTTGGCCCTCAGCCACCAATTCCTTGGCCCTCAGCCACCAGTCCCTTGACCCTCAGCCACTGGTCTCTTGGCACTCAGCCACCGGTCCCTTGACCCTCAGCCACCGGGTCCTTGGCCCTCAGCCACCAGTCCCTTGGCTCTCAGCGACCGGACCCTTGGCCCTCAGCCACCGGTCCCTTTGGCCCTCAGACACCGGTCCCTTGGCCCTCAGCGACCGGACCCTTGGCCCTCAGCCACCGGTCCCTTTGGCCCTCAGACACCGGTCCCTTTGGCCCTCAGACACCGGGTCCTTGGCCATCAGCCACCAGTCCCTTTGGCCCTCAGCCACCGGTCCCTTTGGCCCTCAGACACTGGTCCCTTGGCCCTCAGACACCGGTCCCTTGGCCCTCAGCCAACAGTCCCTTGGCCCTCAGCCACCGGTCCCTTTGGCCCTCAGACACTGGTCCCTTGGCCCTCAGACACCGGTCCCTTGGCCCTCAGCGACCGGTCCCTTGGCCCTCAGACACTGGTCCCTTGGCCCTCAGACACCGGTCCCTTGGCCCTCAGCCAACAGTCCCTTGGCCCTCAGCCACCGGTCCCTTGGCCCTCAGACACCGGTCCCTTGGCCCTCAGCCAACAGTCCCTTGGCCCTCAGCCACCGGTCCCTTGGCCCTCAGCCAGCGGTCCCTTGGCACTGATCAACCGGTCCCTTGGCCCTCAGCCACCAGTCCCTTGACCCTCAGCCACCAGTCCCTTGGCCCTCACTCACCGGGTCCTTGACACTAAGCCACAAGTCCCTTGACCCTCAGCCACCAGTCCCTTGACCCTCAGCCACCGGGTCCTTGACCCTCAGCCACCGGTCACTTGGCTCTCAGCCACCGCGTCCTTGACCCTCAGCCACCAGTCCCTTGGCCCTCACTCACCGGGTCCTTGACACTCAGCCACAAGTCCCTTGACCCTCAGCCACCAGTCCCTTGACCCTCAGCCACCGGGTCCTTGACCCTCAGCCACCGGTCACTTGGCTCTCAGCCACCGCGTCCTTGACCCTCAGCCACCAGTCCCTTGACCCTCAGCCACCGGGTCCATGAACCTCAGCCATCGGTCCCTTGACTCTCAGCAACCATTGCTTTGGCCATCACAACATGTCCCTTGGCCCTCAGCAACCGGTCATTTAGCACTGAGCACCTGGTGATTTAGCCCTCAGCAATTGTTTTTTAGGCACTTCGCAATTGGACCCTTGGCCCTCATCCACCGGTCCCTTGGTCCTCAGCCACCGGTCCCTTGGCTCTCATCGACCGGACGCTTGGCCCTCAGCCACCAGTCCCTTGGTCCTCAGCCACCAGTCCCTTGGCTCTCATCGACCGGACGCTTGGCCCTCAGCCACCAGTCCCTTGGCCCTCAGCCACCAGTCCCTTGGCTCTCAACCACCGCGTCCTTGACCTTCAGCCACCAGTCCCTTGGCTCTCAGCCACCGGGTCCTTGACCCTCAGACACTGGACCCTTGGCCCTCAGACAACGGTCCCTTGGCCCTCAGCCACCGGTCCCTTGGACCTCAGACACCGGACCCTTGGCCCTCAGACAACGGTCCCTTGGCCCTCAACCACCGGTCCCTTGGCCCTCAGACACTGGTCCCTTGGACCTCAGCCACCGGTCCCTTGGCCCTCAGCCACCGGTCCCTTGGCCCTCAGCGACCGGTCCCTTGGCCCTCAGCGACCGGTCCCTTGGCCCTCAGCCACCAGTCCCTTGGCCCTCAGCCACCAGTCCCTTGGCCCTCAGCCACTGGTCCCTTGGCCATCAGCCACCGGTCCCTTGGCCCTCAGCAACTGGACCCTTGGTCCTCAGCCACCGGTCCCTTGGCCCTCAGCCACCGGTCCCTTGGCCCTCAGCCACCGGTCCCTTGGCCCTCAGCCACCAGTCTCTTGGCCCTCAGCCAACGGTCACTTGACCCTCAGCCACCAGTCCCTTGACCCTCAGCCACTGGTCTCTTGGCACTCAGCCACCGGTCCCTTGACCCTCAGCCACCGGAGGCTTGGCCCTCAGCCACCAGTCCCTTGGTCCTCAGCCACCAGTCCCTTGGCCCTCAGCCACCGGTCACTAGGCTCTCAGCCACCGGGTCCTTGACCCTCAGCCACCAGTCCCTTGGGCCTCAGCCACCGGTTCCTTGGCCCTCAGCCACCAGTCCCTTGGACCTCAGCCACCGGTCCCTTGGCCCTCAGACACTGGTCCCTTGGACCTCAGCCACCGGTCCCTTGGCCCTCAGCCACCGGTCCCTTGGCCCTCAGCGACCGGTCCCTTGGCCCTCAGCCACCAGTCCCTTGGCCCTCAGCCACCAGTCCCTTGGCCCTCAGCCACTGGTCCCTTGGCCATCAGCCACCGGTCCCTTGGCCCTCAGCAACTGGACCCTTGGTCCTCAGCCACCGGTCCCTTGGCCCTCAGCCACCGGTCCCTTGGCCCTCAGCCACCGGTCCCTTGGCCCTCAGCCACCAGTCCCTTGGCCCTCAGCCAACGGTCACTTGACCCTCAGCCACCAGTCCCTTGACCCTCAGCCACTGGTCTCTTGGCACTCAGCCACCGGTCCCTTGACCCTCAGCCACCGGACGCTTGGCCCTCAGCCACCAGTCCCTTGGTCCTCAGCCACCAGTCCCTTGGCACTCAGCCACCGGTCACTAGGCTCTCAGCCACCGGGTCCTTGACCCTCAGCCACCAGTCCCTTGGGCCTCAGCCACCGGTTCCTTGGCCCTCAGCCACCAGTCCCTTGGACCTCAGCCACCGGTCACTTGGCTCTCAGCCACCGGGTCCTTGACCCTCAGCCACCAGTCCCATGGCCCTCAGCCACCGAGCCCTTGACACTCAGCCACCGGTCCCTTGACCCTTAGCCACCGGTCCCTTGACCCTTAGCCACCAGTCCCTTGGCCCTCAGTCACTGGTCCCTTGGACCTCAGACACCGGTCACTTGGCTCTCAGCCACCGGGTCCTTGACCCTCAGCCACCAGTCCCATGGCCCTCAGCCACCGAGTCCTTGACACTCAGCCACCAGTCCCTTGACCCTTAGCCACCGGTCCCTTGGCCCTCAGCCACTGGTCCCTTGTCCCTCAGCCACCGGTCCCTTGACCCTTAGCCACCGGTCCCTTGGCCCTCAGCCACCGGTCCCTTGACCCTCAGTCACTGGTCCCTTGACCCTCAGCCACCAGTCCCTTGGCCCTCAGCCACCGGTCCCTTGACCCTTAGCCACCGGTCCCTTGGCCCTCAGCCACTGGTCCCTTGTCCCTCAGCCACCGGTCCCTTGACCCTCAGCCACCAGTCCCTTGTTCCTCAGCCACCAGTCCCTTGGCTCTCAGCGACTGGACTCTTGGCCCTCAGCCACCGGTCCCTTGGCCCTCAGCCACCGGTCACTTGGCTCTCAGCCACCGCGTCCTTGACCCTCATCAACCAGTCCATTGGCCCTTAGCCACTGGGTCCTTGACCCTCAGCCACTAGTCCCTTGGCCTTCAGCCACCGGGTCCATGAACCTCAGCCATCGGTCCCTTGACTCTCAGCAACCATTGCTTTGGCCATCACAACTTGTCCCTTGGCCCTCAGCAACCGGTCATTTAGCACTTAGCACCTGGTGATTTAGCCCTCAGCAATTGTTTTTTAGGCACTTCGCAATTGGACCCTTGGCCCTCATCCACCGGTCCCTTGGCCCTCAGCCACCAGTCCCTTGGCTCTCAACCACCGCGTCTTTGACCTTCAGCCACCAGTCCCTTGGCTCTCAGCCACCGGGTCCTTGACCCTCAGCGACCGGTCCCTTGGCCCTCAGGCACCGGTCCCTTGGCCCTCAGCGACCGGTCCCTTGGCCCTCAGCGACCGGTCCCTTGGCCCTCAGACACTGGTCCCTTGGCCCTCAGACACCGGTCCCTTGGCCCTCAGCCAGCGGTCCATTGGCTCTCAGCCACCGGGTCCTTGATCCTCATCCACCAGTCCGTTTGCCCTCAGCCACCAGTCCCTTGACCCTCAGCCACCAGTCCCTTGGCTCTCAGCGACCGGAACCTTGGTCCTCAGCCACCAGTCCCTTGGCTCTCAGCGACCGGAACCTTGGCCCTCAGCCACCGGTCACTTGGCTCTCAACCACCGCGTCCTTGACCCTCAGCCACCTGGTCCTTGACCCTCAGCCTTCGGTCCCTTGACTCTCAGCAACCATTCCTTTGGCCATCACAACTGGTCCCTTGGCCCTCAGACACCGGACCCTTGGCCCTCAGACAACGGTCCCTTGGCCCTCAGCCACCTGTTCCTTGGCCCTCAGCGACTGGTCCCTTGTCCCTCAGCCACCGGTCCCTTGGCCCTCAGACACCGGTCCCTTGGCCCTCAGCCACCGGTCCTTTGGCCATCAGCCACCGGTCCCTTTGGCCCTCAGACACTGGTCCCTTGGCCCTCAGACACCGGTCCCTTGGCCCTCAGACACAGGTCCCTTGGCCCTCAGCCACCGGTCCCTTTGGCCCTCAGCCACCGGTCCCTTTGGCCCTCAGCCACCGGTCCCTTTGGCCCTCAGCCACCGCTCCCTTGGCCCTCAGCCACCGCTCCCTTGGCCCTCAGACAACGGTCCCTTGGTCCTCAGCCACCGGTCCCTTGGCCCTCAGAAACCGGTCCCTTGGACCTCAGACACCGGACTCTTGGCCCTCAGACAACGGTCCCTTGGCCCTCAGCCACCGGTCCCTTGGCCCTCAGACACCGGTCCCTTGGACCTCAGCCACCGGTCCCTTGGCCCTCAGCCACCGGTCCCTTGGCCCTCAGCGACCGGTCCCTTGGCCCTCAGCCACCAGTCCCTTGGCCCTCAGCCACCAGTCCCTTGGCCCTCAGCCACCAGTCCCTTGGCCATCAGCAACCGGTCCCTTGGCCCTCAGCAACTGGACCCTTGGTCCTCAGCCACCGGTCCCTTGGCCCTCAGCCACCGGTCCCTTGGCCCTCAGCCACCGGTCCCTTGGCCCTCAGCCACCAATCCCTTGGCCCTCAGCCAACGGTCACTTGACCCTCAGCCACCAGTCCCTTGACCCTCAGCCACTGGTCTCTTGGCACTCAGCCACCGGTCCCTTGACCCTCAGCCACCGGACGCTTGGCCCTCAGCCACCAGTCCCTTGGTCCTCAGCCACCAGTCCCTTGGCCCTCAGCCACCGGTCACTAGGCTCTCAGCCACCGGGTCCTTGGCCCTCAGCCACCAGTCCCTTGGCTCTCAGCGACCGGACCCTTGGCCCTCAGCCACCGAGTCCTTGACACTCAGCCACCGGTCCCTTGACCCTTAGCCACCGGTCCCTTGACCCTTAGCCACCAGTCCCTTGGCCCTCAGTCACTGGTCCCTTGGACCTCAGCCACCGGTCACTTGGCTCTCAGCCACCGGGTCCTTGACCCTCAGCCACCAGTCCCATGGCCCTCAGCCACCGAGTCCTTGACACTCAGCCACCAGTCCCTTGAACCTTAGCCACCGGTCCCTTGGCCCTCAGCCACTGGTCCCTTGTCCCTCAGCCACCGGTCCCTTGACCCTTAGCCACCGGTCCCTTGGCCCTCAGCCACCGGTCCCTTGACCCTCAGTCACTGGTCCCTTGACCCTCAGCCACCAGTCCCTTGGCCCTCAGCCACCGGTCCCTTGACCCTTAGCCACCGGTCCCTTGGCCCTCAGCCACTGGTCCCTTGTCCCTCAGCCACCGGTCCCTTGACCCTCAGCCACCAGTCCCTTGTTCCTCAGCCACCAGTCCCTTGGCTCTCAGCGACTGGACTCTTGGCCCTCAGCCACCGGTCCCTTGGCCCTCAGCCACCGGTCATTTGGCTCTCAGCCACCGCGTCCTTGACCCTCATCAACCAGTCCATTGGCCCTCAGCCACTGGGTCCTTGACCCTCAGCCACTAGTCCCTTGGCCTTCAGCCACCGGGTCCATGAACCTCAGCCATCGGTCCCTTGACTCTCAGCAACCATTGCTTTGGCCATCACAACTTGTCCCTTGGCCCTCAGCAACCGGTCATTTAGCACTTAGCACCTGGTGATTTAGCCCTCAGCAATTGTTTTTTAGGCACTTCGCAATTGGACCCTTGGCCCTCATCCACCGGTCCCTTGGCCCTCAGCCACCAGTCCCTTGGCTCTCATCGACCGGACGCTTGGCTCTCAACCACCGCGTGCTTGACCTTCCGCCACCAGTCCCTTGACTCTCAGCCACCGGAACCTTTACCCTCAGCCACCTGTCCCTTGGCTCTCAGCGACCAGACCCTTGGCCCTCAGCCACCGGTCCCTTTGGCCCTCAGACACTGGTCCCTTGGCCCTCAGACACTGGTCCCTTGGCCCTCAGACACCGGTCCCTTGGCCCTCAGCGACCGGTCCCTTGGCCCTCAGCGACCGGTCCCTTGGCCCTCAGACACTGGTCCCTTGGCCCTCAGACACCGGTCCCTTGGCCCTCAGCCAGCGGTCCATTGGCTCTCAGCCACCGGGTCCTTGACCCTCATCCACCAGTCCGTTTGCCCTCAGCCACCAGTCCCTTGACCCTCAGCCACCAGTCCCTTGGCTCTCAGCGACCGGAACCTTGGTCCTCAGCCACCAGTCCCTTGGCTCTCAGCGACCGGAACCTTGGCCCTCAGCCACCGGTCACTTGGCTCTCAACCACCGCGTCCTTGACCCTTAGCCACCTGGTACTTGACCCTCAGCCATCGGTCCCTTGACTCTCAGCAACCATTCCTTTGGCCATCACAACTGGTCCCTTGGCCCTCAGACACCGGACCCTTGGCCCTCAGACAACGGTCCCTTGGCCCTCAGCCACCGGTCCCTTGGCCCTCAGACACCGGTCCCTTGGACCTCAGCCACCGGTCCCTTGGCCCTCAGCCACCGGTCCCTTGGCCCTCAGCGACCGGTCCCTTGGCCCTCAGCCACCAGTCCCTTGGCCCTCAGCCACCAGTCCCTTGGCCCTCAGCCACTGGTCCCTTGGCCATCAGCAACCGGTCCCTTGGCCCTCAGCAACTGGACCCTTGGCCCTCAGACACCGGACCCTTGGCCCTCAGACAACGGTCCCTTGGTCCTCAGCCACCGGTCCCTTGGCCCTCAGAAACCGGTCCCTTGGACCTCAGACACCGGACTCTTGGCCCTCAGACAACGGTCCCTTGGCCCTCAGCCACCGGTCCCTCGGCCCTCAGACACCGGTCCCTTGGACCTCAGCCACCGGTCCCTTGGCCCTCAGCCACCGGTCCCTTGGCCCTCAGACACCGGTCCCTTGGACCTCAGCCACCGGTCCCTTGGCCCTCAGCCACCGGTCCCTTGGCCCTCAGCGACCGGTCCCTTGGCCCTCAGCCACCAGTCCCTTGGCCCTCAGCCACCAGTCCCTTGGCCCTCAGCCACTGGTCCCTTGGCCATCAGCAACCGGTCCCTTGGCCCTCAGCAACTGGACCCTTGGCCCTCAGACACCGGACCCTTGGCCCTCAGACAACGGTCCCTTGGTCCTCAGCCACCGGTCCCTTGGCCCTCAGAAACCGGTCCCTTGGACCTCAGACACCGGACTCTTGGCCCTCAGACAACGGTCCCTTGGCCCTCAGCCACCGGTCCCTCGGCCCTCAGACACCGGTCCCTTGGACCTCAGCCACCGGTCCCTTGGCCCTCAGCCACCGGTCCCTTGGCCCTCAGCGACCGGTCCCTTGGCCCTCAGCCACCAGTCCCTTGGCCCTCAGCCACCAGTGCCTTGGCCCTCAGCCACTGGTCCCTTGGCCATCAGCAACCGGTCCCTTGGCCCTCAGCAACTGGACCCTTGGTCCTCAGCCACCGGTCCCTTGGCCCTCAGCCACCGGTCCCTTGGCCCTCAGCCACCGGTCCCTTGGCCCTCAGCCACCGGTCCCTTGGCCCTCAGCCACCAATCCCTTGGCCCTCAGCCAACGGTCACTTGACCCTCAGCCACCAGTCCCTTGACCCTCAGCCACTGGTCTCTTGGCACTCAGCCACCGGTCCCTTGACCCTCAGCCACCGGACGCTTGGCCCTCAGCCACCAGTCCCTTGGTCCTCAGCCACCAGTCCCTTGGCCCTCAGCCACCGGTCACTAGGCTCTCAGCCACCGGGTCCTTGGCCCTCAGCCACCAGTCCCTTGGCTCTCAGCGACCGGACCCTTGGCCCTCAGCCACCGGTCCCTTTGGCCCTCAGACACCGGTCCCTTGGCCCTCAGCGACCGGACCCTTGGCCCTCAGCCACCGGTCCCTTTGGCCCTCAGACACTGGTCCCTTGGCCCTCAGACACCGGTCCCTTGGCCCTCAGCGACCGGTCCCTTGGCCCTCAGACACTGGTCCCTTGGCCCTCAGACACCGGTCCCTTGGCCCTCAGCCAACAGTCCCTTGGCCCTCAGCCACCGTTCCCTTGGCCCTCAGCCACCGGTCTCTTGGCCCTCAGCAACCCGTCCCTTGACCCTCAGCCACCAGTCCCTTGTCCCTCACTCACCGGGTCCTTGACACTCAGCCACAAGTCCCTTGACCCTCAGCCACCAGTCCCTTGACCCTCAGCCACCAGTGCCTTGGCCCTCAGCCACTAGTCCCTTGGCCCTCAGCCACCGGGTCCTTGACCCTCAGCCATCGGTCCCTTGACTCTCAGCAACCATTCCTTTGGCCATCACAACTTGTCCCTTGGCCCTCAGCAAGCGGTCATTTAGCACTTAGCACCTGGTGATTTACCCTCAGCAGTTGTTCTTTTGGCACTTCGCAATTGGTCCCTTGGTGCTCAGCCACCGGTCCCTTGGCTATCAGCGACCGGACCCTTGGCCCTCATCCACCGGTCCCTTGGCCCTCAGCCACCAGTCCCTTGATTCTCAGCCACCGGTCCCTTGGTCGTCAGCCACCAGTCCCTTGGTCCTCAGCCACCGGGTCCTTGACCCTCAGCCACCAGTCCCTTGGACCTCAGCCACCGGTCACTAGGCTCTCAGCCACCGGGTCCTTGACCCTCAGCCACGAGTCCCTTGGACCTCAGCCACCGGTCACTTGGCTCTCATCCACCGGGTCCTTGACCCTCAGCCACCAGTCCCTTGGCCCTCAGCCACCGGGTCCTTGACCCTCAGCCACCAGTCCGTTTGCCTTCAGCCACCAGTCCCTTGACCCTCAGCCACCAGTCCCTTGGTCCTCAGCCACCAATCCCTTGGCTCTCAGCGACCGGAACCTTGGCCCTCAGCAACCGGTCACTTGGCCCTCAGCCACCGGTCACTTGGCTCTCAACCACCGCGTCCTTGACCCTCAGCCACCTGGTCCTTGACCCTCAGCCATCGGTCCCTTGACTCTCAGCAACCATTCCTTTGGCCATCACAACTGGTCCCTTGGCCCTCAGACACCGGACCCTTGGCCCTCAGACAACGGTCCCTTGGCCCTCAGCCACCTGTTCCTTGGCCCTCAGCGACTGGTCCCTTGTCCCTCAGCCACCGGTCCCTTGGCCCTCAGACACCGGTCCCTTGGCCCTCAGCCACCGGTCCTTTGGCCATCAGCCACCGGTCCCTTTGGCCCTCAGACACTGGTCCCTTGGCCCTCAGACACCGGTCCCTTGGCCCTCAGACACCGGTACCTTGGCCCTCAGACACCGGACCCTTGGCCCTCAGACAACGGTCCCTTGGCCCTCAGCCACCGGTCCCTTGGCCCTCAGACACCGGTCCCTTGGACCTCAGCCACCGGTCCCTTGGCCCTCAGCCACCGGTCCCTTGGCCCTCAGCGACCGGTCCCTTGGCCCTCAGCCACCAGTCCCTTGGCCCTCAGCCACCAGTCCCTTGGCCCTCAGCCACTGGTCCCTTGGCCATCAGCCACCGGTCCCTTGGCCCTCAGCAATTGGACCCTTGGTCCTCAGCCACCGGTCCCTTGGCCCTCAGCCACCGTTCCCTTGGCCCTCAGCCACCGGTCCCTTGGCCCTCAGCCACCAGTCCCTTGGCCCTCAGCCAACGGTCACTTGACCCTCAGCCACCAGTCCCTTGACCCTCAGCCACTGGTCTCTTGGCACTCAGCCACCGGTCCCTTGACCCTCAGCCAACGGACGCTTGGCCCTCAGCCACCAGTCCCTTGGTCCTCAGCCACCAGTCCCTTGGCCCTCAGCCACCGGGTCCTTGACCCTCAGCCACCAGTACCTTGGGCCTCAGCCACCGGTTCCTTGGCCCTCAGCCACCAGTCCCTTGGACCTCAGCCACCGGTCACTTGGCTCTCAGCCACCGGGTCCTTGACCCTCAGCCACCAGTCCCATGGCCCTCAACCACCGAGTCCTTGACACTCAGCCACCGGTCCCTTGACCCTTAGCCACCGGTCCCTTGACCCTTAGCCACCAGTCCCTTGGCCCTCAGTCAATGGTCCCTTGGACCTCAGCCACCGGTCACTTGGCTCTCAGCCACCGGGTCCTTGACCCTCAGCCACCAGTCCCATGGCCCTCAGCCACCGAGTCCTTGACACTCAGCCACCAGTCCCTTGACCCTTAGCCACCGGTCCCTTGGCCCTCAGCCACTGGTCCCTTGTCCCTCAGCCACTGGTCCCTTGACCCTTAGCCACCGGTCCCTTGGCCCTCAGCCACCGGTCCCTTGACACTCAGTCACTGGTCCCTTGACCCTCAGCCACCGGTCCCTTGACCCTTAGCCACCGGTCCCTTGACCCTCAGCCACCGGTCCCTTGACCCTTAGCCACCGGTCCCTTGACCCTCAGCCACCGGTCCCTTGACCCTTAGCCACCGGTCCCTTGGCCCTCAGCCACTGGTCCCTTGTCCCTCAGCCACCGGTCCCTTGACCCTTAGCCACCGGTCCCTTGGCCCTCAGCCACCGGTCCCTTGACCCTTAGCCACCGGTCCCTTGACCCTCAGCCACCGGTCCCTTGACCCTCAGCCACCAGTCCCTTGTACCTCAGCCACCAGTCCCTTGGCTCTCAGCCACCGCGTCCTTGACCCTCATCAACCAGTCCATTGGCCCTCAGCCACTGGGTCCTTGACCCTCAGCCACTAGTCCCTTGGCCTTCAGCCACCGGGTCCATGAACCTCAGCCATCGGTCCCTTGACTCTCAGCAACCATTGCTTTGGCCATCACAACTTGTCCCTTGGCCCTCAGCAACCGGTCATTTAGCACTTAGCACCTGGTGATTTAGCTCTCAGCAATTGTTTTTTAGGCACTTCGCAATTGGACCCTTGGCCCTCATCCACCGGTCCCTTGGTCCTCAGCCACCAGTCCCTTGGCTCTCATCGACCGGACCCTTGTCCCTCAGCCACCGGTCCCTTTGGCCCTCAGACACTGGTCGCTTGGCCCTCAGACACTGGTCCCTTGGCCCTCAGACACCGGTCCCTTGGCCCTCAGCGACCGGTCCCTTGGCACTCAGTGACCGGTCCCTTGGCCCTCAGACACTGGTCCCTTGGCCCTCAGACACCGGTCCCTTGGCCCTCAGCGACCGGTCCCTTGGCACTCAGTGACCGGTCCCTTGGCCCTCAGACACTGGTCCCTTGGCCTTCAGCCACCGGTCCCTTGGCCCTCAGCCACCGGTCTCTTGGCACTCACAACCAGGTCCTTGGCCCTCTGCCACCGGTCCCTTAGCCCTCAGCAGCTAGACCCTTGGCCCTCAGCCACCGGTCCCTTGTCCCTCAGCCACCAGCCCCTTGGCCCTCAGCCACCGGTCCATTGGCTCTCAGCCACCAGCCCCTTGGCCCTCAGCCATCGGTCCCTTGGCCCTCAGCCACCGGTCCTTTGGCCCTCAGCCCCCTGTCCCTTGGCCCTCAGCCACCGGTCCCTTGGCCCTCAGACACCGGTCCCTTGGCCCTCAGCAACTAGTCCCTTGGTCCTCAGCCACCAGTCCCTTGGCCCTCAGCCACCGGTCCCTTGGCCCTCAGCCACCGGTCCCTTGGCCCTCAGCCACCGGTCCCTTGGCCCTCAGCCACCGGTCCCTTGGCCCTCAGCCACCTGTCCATTGGCCCTCAGCAACATGACCCTTGGCCCTCAGCCACCGGTCCCTTGGCCCTCAGCCACCGGTCCCTTGGCCCTCAGCCACCGGTCCCTTGGCCCTCAGCCACCGGTCCCTTGGCCCTCAGCCACCGGTCCCTTGGCCCTCAGCCACCGGTCAGTTGGCCCTCAGCCACCGGTCCCTTGGCCCTCAGCCACCGGTCCATTGGCCCTCAGCAACATGACCCTTGGCCCTCAGCCACCAGTCCCTTGGCCTTCAGCCACCGGTCCCTTGGCCCTCAGCCACCAACCCCTTGGCCCTCAGCCACCGGTCCCTTGGCCCTCAGCCACCGGTCGATTGGCCCTCAGCAACTAGACCCTTGGCCCTCAGCCACCGGTCCCTTGGCCCTCAGCCACCGGTCAGTTGGCCCTCAGCCACCGGTCCCTTGGCCCTCAGCAACTAGTCCCTTGGTCCTCAGCCACCAGTCCCTTGGCTCTCAGCGACTGGACACTTGGCCCTCAGCAACTGGTCCCTTGGCTCTCAGCCACCGGTTCCTTGACCCTCAGCCACCGGTCCCTTGTCCCTCAGCCACCGTTCCCTTGGCCCTCAGCGACCAGTCCCTTGGTCCGCAGCCACCAGTCCCTTGGCTCTCAGCGACCGGACCCTTGACCCTCAGCCACCGGGTCCTTGACCCTCAGCCATTGGTCCCTTGACTCTCAGCAACCATTCCTTTGGCCATCACAACTGGTCCTTTGGCCCTCAGCAACCGGTCATTTAGCACTTAGCACCTGGTGATTTAGCCCTTAGCAATTGTTCTTTAGGCACTTCGCAATTGGTCCCTTGGCCCTCAGCCACCGGTCCCTTGGCTCTCAGCCACCGGATACTTGACCCTCAGCCACCGAGTCCCTTGGCCCTCAGCCAACGGGTCCTTGACCCTCAGCGACCGGACCCTTGGCTCTCAGCCACCGAGTCCTTCGCCCTCAGCCACCGGTCCCTTGGCCCTCAGCCACCGGACTCTTGGCCCTCAGCGACCGGACCCTTGGTCCTCAGCCACCAGTCCCTTGGCCCTCAGCCACCGGACCCTTGGCCCTCAGCGACCGGTCCCTTGGCACTCAGTGACCGGTCCCTTGGCCCTCAGACACTGGTCCCTTGGCCCTCAGACACCGGTCCCTTGGCCCTCAGCGACCGGTCCCTTGGCACTCAGTGACCGGTCCCTTGGCCCTCAGACACTGGTCCCTTGGCCTTCAGCCACCGGTCCCTTGGCCCTCAGCCACCGGTCTCTTGGCACTCACAACCAGGTCCTTGGCCCTCTGCCACCGGTCCCTTAGCCCTCAGCAGCTAGACCCTTGGCCCTCAGCCACCGGTCCCTTGTCCCTCAGCCACCGGTCCCTTGACCCTCAGCCACCGGTCCCTTGACCCTCAGCCACCAGCCCCTTGGCCCTCAGCCACCAGTCCCTTGTCCCTCAGGCACCAGCCCCTTGGCCCTCAGCCACCGGTCCATTGGCTCTCAGCCACCAGCCCCTTGGCCCTCAGCCATCGGTCCCTTGGCCCTCAGCCACCGGTCCTTTGGCCCTCAGCCCCCTGTCCCTTGGCCCTCAGCCACCGGTCCCTTGGCCCTCAGACACCGGTCCCTTGGCCCTCAGCAACTAGTCCCTTGGTCCTCAGCCACCAGTCCCTTGGCCCTCAGCCACCGGTCCCTTGGCCCTCAGCCACCGGTCCCTTGGCCCTCAGACACTGGTCCCTTGGCCCTCAGACACCGGTCCCTTGGCCCTCAGACACCGGTACCTTGGCCCTCAGACACCGGTCCCTTTGTCCCTCAGCCACCGGTCCCTTTGGCCCTCAGCCACCAGTCCCTTTGGCCCTCAGCCACCGGTCCCTTGGCCCTCAGACACCGGACCCTTGGCCCTCAGACAACGGTCCCTTGGCCCTCAGCCACCGGTCCCTTGGACCTCAGACACCGGACCCTTGGACCTCAGACAACGGTCCCTTGGCCCTCAGCCACCGGTCCCTTGGCCCTCAGACACCGGTCCCTTGGACCTCAGCCACCGGTCCCTTGGCCCTCAGCCACCGGTCCCTTGGCCCTCAGCGACCGGTCCCTTGGCCCTCAGCCACCAGTCCCTTGGCCCTCAGCCACCAGTCCCTTGGCCCTCAGCCACTGGTCCCTTGGCCATCAGGCACCGGTCCCTTGGCCCTCAGCAATTGGACCCTTGGTCCTCAGCCACCGGTCCCTTGGCCCTCAGCCACCGGTCCCTTGGCCCTCAGCCACCGGTCCCTTGGCCCTCAGCCACCAGTCCCTTGGCCCTCAGCCAACGGTCACTTGACCCTCAGCCACCAGTCCCTTGACCCTCAGCCACTGGTCTCTTGGCACTCAGCCACCGGTCCCTTGACCCTCAGCCACCGGACGCTTGGCCCTCAGCCACCAGTCCCTTGGTCCTCAGCCACCAGTCCCTTGGCCCTCAGCCACCGGTCACTAGGCTCTCAGCCACCGGGTCCTTGACTCTCAGCCACCAGTCCCTTGGGCCTCAGCCACCGGTTCCTTGGCCCTCAGCCACCAGTCCCTTGGACCTCAGCCACCGGTCACTTGGCTCTCAGCCACCGGGTCCTTGACCCTCAGCCACCAGTCCCATGGCCCTCAACCACCGAGTCCTTGACACTCAGCCACCGGTCCCTTGACCCTTAGCCACCGGTCCCTTGACCCTTAGCCACCAGTCCCTTGGCCCTCAGTCACTGGTCCCTTGGACCTCAGCCACCGGTCACTTGGCTCTCAGCCACCGGGTCCTTGACCCTCAGCCACCAGTCCCATGGCCCTCAGCCACCGAGTCCTTGACACTCAGCCACCAGTCCCTTGACCCTTAGCCACCGGTCCCTTGGCCCTCAGCCACTGGTCCCTTGTCCCTCAGCCACCGGTCCCTTGACCCTTAGCCACCGGTCCCTTGGCCCTCAGCCACCGGTCCCTTGACACTCAGTCACTGGTCCCTTGACCCTCAGCCACCAGTCCCTTGGCCCTCAGCCACCGGTCCCTTGACCCTTAGCCACCGGTCCCTTGACCCTCAGCCACCGGTCCCTTGACCCTTAGCCACCGGTCCCTTGGCCCTCAGCCACTGGTCCCTTGTCCCTCAGCCACCGGTCCCTTGACCCTTAGCCACCGGTCCCTTGGCCCTCAGCCACCGGTCCCTTGACCCTTAGCCACCGGTCCCTTGACCCTCAGCCACCGGTCCCTTGACCCTCAGCCACCAGTCCCTTGTACCTCAGCCACCAGTCCCTTGGCTCTCAGCCACCGCGTCCTTGACCCTCATCAACCAGTCCATTGGCCCTCAGCCACTGGGTCCTTGACCCTCAGCCACTAGTCCCTTGGCCTTCAGCCACCGGGTCCATGAACCTCAGCCATCGGTCCCTTGACTCTCAACAACCATTGCTTTGGCCATCACAACTTGTCCCTTGGCCCTCAGCAACCGGTCATTTAGCACTTAGCACCTGGTGATTTAGCTCTCAGCAATTGTTTTTTAGGCACTTCGCAATTGGACCCTTGGCCCTCATCCACCGGTCCCTTGGTCCTCAGCCACCAGTCCCTTGGCTCTCATCGACCGGACCCTTGTCCCTCAGCCACCGGTCCCTTTGGCCCTCAGACACTGGTCCCTTGGCCCTCAGACACTGGTCCCTTGGCCCTCAGACACCGGTCCCTTGGCCCTCAGCGACCGGTCCCTTGGCACTCAGTGACCGGTCCCTTGGCCCTCAGACACTGGTCCCTTGGCCCTCAGACACCGGTCCCTTGGCCCTCAGCGACCGGTCCCTTGGCACTCAGTGACCGGTCCCTTGGCCCTCAGACACTGGTCCCTTGGCCTTCAGCCACCGGTCCCTTGGCCCTCAGCCACCGGTCTCTTGGCACTCACAACCAGGTCCTTGGCCCTCTGCCACCGGTCCCTTAGCCCTCAGCAGCTAGACCCTTGGCCCTCAGCCACCGGTCCCTTGTCCCTCAGCCACCGGTCCCTTGACCCTCAGCCACCGGTCCCTTGACCCTCAGCCACCAGCCCCTTGGCCCTCAGCCACCAGTCCCTTGTCCCTCAGGCACCAGCCCCTTGGCCCTCAGCCACCGGTCCATTGGCTCTCAGCCACCAGCCCCTTGGCCCTCAGCCACCGGTCCCTTGGCCCTCAGCCACCGGTCCTTTGGCGCTCAGCCCCCTGTCCCTTGGCCCTCAGCCACCGGTCCCTTGGCCCTCAGCCACCGGTCCCTTGGCCCTCAGACACCGGTCCCTTGGCCCTCAGCAACTAGTCCCTTGGTCCTCAGCCACCAGTCCCTTGGCCCTCAGCCACCGGTCCCTTGGCCCTCAGCCACCGGTCCCTTGGCCCTCAGCCACCGGTCCCTTGGCCCTCAGCCACCGGTCCATTGGCCCTCAGCAACATGACCCTTGGCCCTCAGCCACCGGTCCCTTGGCCCTCAGCCACCGGTCCCTTGGCCCTCAGCCACCGGTCCCTTGGCCCTCAGCCACCGGTCAGTTGGCCCTCAGCCACCGGTCCCTTGGCCCTCAGCCACCGGTCCATTGGCCCTCAGCAACATGACCCTTGGCCCTCAGCCACCAGTCCCTTGGCCTTCAGCCACCGGTCCCTTGGCCCTCAGCCACCAACCCCTTGGCCCTCAGCCACCGGTCCCTTGGCCCTCAGCCACCGGTCCATTGGCCCTCAGCAACTAGACCCTTGGCCCTCAGCCACCGGTCCCTTGGCCCTCAGCCACCGGTCAGTTGGCCCTCAGCCACCGGTCCCTTGGCCCTCAGCAACTAGTCCCTTGGTCCTCAGCCACCAGTCCCTTGGCTCTCAGCGACTGGACACTTGGCCCTCAGCAACTGGTCCCTTGTCTCTCAGCCACCGGTTCCTTGACCCTCAGCCACCGGTCCCTTGTCCCTCAGCCACCGTTCCCTTGGCCCTCAGCGACCAGTCCCTTGGTCCGCAGCCACCAGTCCCTTGGCTCTCAGCGACCGGACCCTTGACCCTCAGCCACCGGGTCCTTGACCCTCAGCCATTGGTCCCTTGACTCTCAGCAACCATTCCTTTGGCCATCACAACTGGTCCTTTGGCCCTCAGCAACTGGTCATTTAGCACTTAGCACCTGGTGATTTAGCCCTTAGCAATTGTTCTTTAGGCACTTCGCAATTGGTCCCTTGGCCCTCAGCCACCGGTCCCTTGGCTCTCAGCCACCGGATACTTGACCCTCAGCCACCGAGTCCCTTGGCCCTCAGCCACCGGGTCCTTGACCCTCAGCGACCGGACCCTTGGCTCTCAGCAACCGAGTCCTTCGCCCTCAGCCACCGGTCCCTTGGCCCTCAGCCACCGGACCCTTGGCCCTCAGCGACCGGACCCTTGGTCCTCAGCCACCAGTCCCTTGGCCCTCAGCCACCGGACCCTTGGCCCTCAGCGACCGGTCCCTTGGCACTCAGTGACCGGTCCCTTGGCCCTCAGACACTGGTCCCTTGGCCCTCAGACACCGGTCCCTTGGCCCTCAGCGACCAGTCCCTTGGCACTCAGTGACCGGTCCCTTGGCCCTCAGACACTGGTCCCTTGGCCTTCAGCCACCGGTCCCTTGGCCCTCAGCCACCGGTCTCTTGGCACTCACAACCAGGTCCTTGGCCCTCTGCCACCGGTCCCTTAGCCCTCAGCAGCTAGACCCTTGGCCCTCAGCCACCGGTCCCTTGTCCCTCAGCCACCGGTCCCTTGACCCTCAGCCACCGGTCCCTTGACCCTCAGCCACCAGCCCCTTGGCCCTCAGCCACCAGTCCCTTGTCCCTCAGGCACCAGCCCCTTGGCCCTCAGCCACCGGTCCATTGGCTCTCAGCCACCAGCCCCTTGGCCCTCAGCCATCGGTCCCTTGGCCCTCAGCCACCGGTCCTTTGGCCCTCAGCCCCCTGTCCCTTGGCCCTCAGCCACCGGTCCCTTGGCCCTCAGACACCGGTCCCTTGGCCCTCAGCAACTAGTCCCTTGGTAGTCAGCCACCAGTCCCTTGGCCCTCAGCCACCGGTCCCTTGGCCCTCAGCCACCGGTCCCTTGGCCCTCAGCCACCGGTCCCTTGGCCCTCAGCCACCGGTCCATTGGCCCTCAGCAACATGACCCTTGGCCCTCAGCCACCGGTCCCTTGGCCCTCAGCCACCGGTCCCTTGGCCCTCAGCCACCGGTCCCTTGGCCCTCAGCCACCGGTCCCTTGGCCCTCAGCCACCGGTCAGTTGGCCCTCAGCCACCGGTCCCTTGGCCCTCAGCCACCGGTCCATTGGCCCTCAGCAACATGACCCTTGGCCCTCAGCCACCAGTCCCTTGGCCTTCAGCCACCGGTCCCTTGGCCCTCAGCCACCAACCCCTTGGCCCTCAGCCACCGGTCCCTTGGCCCTCAGCCACCGGTCCATTGGCCCTCAGCAACTAGACCCTTGGCCCTCAGCCACCGGTCCCTTGGCCCTCAGCCACCGGTCAGTTGGCCCTCAGCCACCGGTCCCTTGGCCCTCAGCAACTAGTCCCTTGGTCCTCAGCCACCAGTCCCTTGGCTCTCAGCGACTGGACACTTGGCCCTCAGCAACTGGTCCCTTGGCTCTCAGCCACCGGTTCCTTGACCCTCAGCCACCGGTCCCTTGTCCCTCAGCCACCGTTCCCTTGGCCCTCAGCGACCAGTCCCTTGGTCCGCAGCCACCAGTCCCTTGGCTCTCAGCGACCGGACCCTTGACCCTCAGCCACCGGGTCCTTGACCCTCAGCCATTGGTCCCTTGACTCTCAGCAAACATTCCTTTGGCCATCACAACTGGTCCTTTGGCCCTCAGCAACCGGTCATTTAGCACTTAGCACCTGGTGATTTAGCCCTTAGCAATTGTTCTTTAGGCACTTCGCAATTGGTCCCTTGGCCCTCAGCCACCGGTCCCTTGGCTCTCAGCCACCGGATACTTGACCCTCAGCCACCGAGTCCCTTGGCCCTCAGCCACCGGGTCCTTGACCCTCAGCGACCGGACCCTTGGCTCTCAGCCACCGAGTCCTTCGCCCTCAGCCACCGGTCCCTTGGCCCTCAGCCACCGGACCCTTGGCCCTCAGCGACCGGACCCTTGGTCCTCAGCCACCAGTCCCTTGGCCCTCAGCCACCGGGTCCTTGACTCTCAGCCACCAGTCCCTTGGGCCTCAGCCACCGGTTCCTTGGCCCTCAGCCACCAGTCCCTTGGACCTCAGCCACCGGTCACTTGGCTCTCAGCCACCGGGTCCTTGACCCTCAGCCACCAGTCCCATGGCCCTCAACCACCGAGTCCTTGACACTCAGCCACCGGTCCCTTGACCCTTAGCCACCGGTCCCTTGACCCTTAGCCACCAGTCCCTTGGCCCTCAGTCACTGGTCCCTTGGACCTCAGCCACCGGTCACTTGGCTCTCAGCCACCGGGTCCTTGACCCTCAGCCACCAGTCCCATGGCCCTCAGCCACCGAGTCCTTGACACTCAGCCACCAGTCCCTTGACCCTTAGCCACCGGTCCCTTGGCCCTCAGCCACTGGTCCTTTGTCCCTCAGCCACCGGTCCCTTGACCCTTAGCCACCGGTCCCTTGGCCCTCAGCCACCGGTCCCTTGACACTCAGTCACTGGTCCCTTGACCCTCAGCCACCAGTCCCTTGGCCCTCAGCCACCGGTCCCTTGACCCTTAGCCACCGGTCCCTTGACCCTCAGCCACCGGTCCCTTGACCCTTAGCCACCGGTCCCTTGGCCCTCAGCCACTGGTCCCTTGTCCCTCAGCCACCGGTCCCTTGACCCTTAGCCACCGGTCCCTTGGCCCTCAGCCACCGGTCCCTTGACCCTTAGCCACCGGTCCCTTGACCCTCAGCCACCGGTCCCTTGACCCTCAGCCACCAGTCCCTTGTACCTCAGCCACCAGTCCCTTGGCTCTCAGCCACCGCGTCCTTGACCCTCATCAACCAGTCCATTGGCCCTCAGCCACTGGGTCCTTGACCCTCAGCCACTAGTCCCTTGGCCTTCAGCCACCGGGTCCATGAACCTCAGCCATCGGTCCCTTGACTCTCAGCAACCATTGCTTTGGCCATCACAACTTGTCCCTTGGCCCTCAGCAACCGGTCATTTAGCACTTAGCACCTGGTGATTTAGCTCTCAGCAATTGTTTTTTCGGCACTTCGCAATTGGACCCTTGGCCCTCATCCACCGGTCCCTTGGTCCTCAGCCACCAGTCCCTTGGCTCTCATCGACCGGACCCTTGTCCCTCAGCCACCGGTCCCTTTGGCCCTCAGACACTGGTCCCTTGGCCCTCAGACACTGGTCCCTTGGCCCTCAGACACCGGTCCCTTGGCCCTCAGCGACCGGTCCCTTGGCACTCAGTGACCGGTCCCTTGGCCCTCAGACACTGGTCCCTTGGCCCTCAGACACCGGTCCCTTGGCCCTCAGCGACCGGTCCCTTGGCACTCAGTGACCGGTCCCTTGGCCCTCAGACACTGGTCCCTTGGCCTTCAGCCACCGGTCCCTTGGCCCTCAGCCACCGGTCTCTTGGCACTCACAACCAGGTCCTTGGCCCTCTGCCACCGGTCCCTTAGCCCTCAGCAGCTAGACCCTTGGCCCTCAGCCACCGGTCCCTTGTCCCTCAGCCACCGGTCCCTTGACCCTCAGCCACCGGTCCCTTGACCCTCAGCCACCAGCCCCTTGGCCCTCAGCCACCAGTCCCTTGTCCCTCAGGCACCAGCCCCTTGGCCCTCAGCCACCGGTCCATTGGCTCTCAGCCACCAGCCCCTTGGCCCTCAGCCATCGGTCCCTTGGCCCTCAGCCACCGGTCCTTTGGCCCTCAGCCCCCTGTCCCTTGGCCCTCAGCCACCGGTCCCTTGGCCCTCAGACACCGGTCCCTTGGCCCTCAGCAACTAGTCCCTTGGTCCTCAGCCACCAGTCCCTTGGCCCTCAGCCACCGGTCCCTTGGCCCTCAGCCACCGGTCCCTTGGCCCTCAGCCACCGGTCCCTTGGCCCTCAGCCACCGGTCCCTTGGCCCTCAGCCACCGGTCCATTGGCCCTCAGCAACATGACCCTTGGCCCTCAGCCACCGGTCCCTTGGCCCTCAGCCACCGGTCCCTTGGCCCTCAGCCACCGGTCCCTTGGCCCTCAGCCACCGGTCAGTTGGCCCTCAGCCACCGGTCCCTTGGCCCTCAGCCACCGGTCCATTGGCCCTCAGCAACATGACCCTTGGCCCTCAGCCACCAGTCCCTTGGCCTTCAGCCACCGGTCCCTTGGCCCTCAGCCACCGGTCCCTTGGCCCTCAGCCACCGGTCCATTGGCCCTCAGCAACTAGACCCTTGGCCCTCAGCCACCGGTCCCTTGGCCCTCAGCCACCGGTCAGTTGGCCCTCAGCCACCGGTCCCTTGGCCCTCAGCAACTAGTCCCTTGGTCCTCAGCCACCAGTCCCTTCGCTCTCAGCGACTGGACACTTGGCCCTCAGCAACTGGTCCCTTGGCTCTCAGCCACCGGTTCCTTGACCCTCAGCCACCGGTCCCTTGTCCCTCAGCCACCGTTCCCTTGGCCCTCAGCGACCAGTCCCTTGGTCCGCAGCCACCAGTCCCTTGGCTCTCAGCGACCGGACCCTTGACCCTCAGCCACCGGGTCCTTGACCCTCAGCCATTGGTCCCTTGACTCTCAGCAACCATTCCTTTGGCCATCACAACTGGTCCTTTGGCCCTCAGCAACCGGTCATTTAGCACTTAGCACCTGGTGATTTAGCCCTTAGCAATTGTTCTTTAGGCACTTCGCAATTGGTCCCTTGGCCCTCAGCCACCGGTCCCTTGGCTCTCAGCCACCGGATACTTGACCCTCAGCCACCGAGTCCCTTGGCCCTCAGCCACCGGGTCCTTGACCCTCAGCGACCGGACCCTTGGCTCTCAGCAACCGAGTCCTTCGCCCTCAGCCACCGGTCCCTTGGCCCTCAGCCACCGGACCCTTGGCCCTCAGCGACCGGACCCTTGGTCCTCAGCCACCAGTCCCTTGGCCCTCAGCCACCGGACCCTTGGCCCTCAGCGACCGGTCCCTTGGCACTCAGTGACCGGTCCCTTGGCCCTCAGACACTGGTCCCTTGGCCCTCAGACACCGGTCCCTTGGCCCTCAGCGACCGGTCCCTTGGCACTCAGTGACCGGTCCCTTGGCCCTCAGACACTGGTCCCTTGGCCTTCAGCCACCGGTCCCTTGGCCCTCAGCCACCGGTCTCTTGGCACTCACAACCAGGTCCTTGGCCCTCTGCCACCGGTCCCTTAGCCCTCAGCAGCTAGACCCTTGGCCCTCAGCCACCGGTCCCTTGTCCCTCAGCCACCGGTCCCTTGACCCTCAGCCAGCGGTCCCTTGACCCTCAGCCACCAGCCCCTTGGCCCTCAGCCACCAGTCCCTTGTCCCTCAGGCACCAGCCCCTTGGCCCTCAGCCACCGGTCCATTGGCTCTCAGCCACCAGCCCCTTGGCCCTCAGCCATCGGTCCCTTGGCCCTCAGCCACCGGTCCTTTGGCCCTCAGCCCCCTGTCATTTGGCCCTCAGCCACCGGTCCCTTGGCCCTCAGACACCGGTCCCTTGGCCCTCAGCAACTAGTCCCTTGGTAGTCAGCCACCAGTCCCTTGGCCCTCAGCCACCGGTCCCTTGGCCCTCAGCCACCGGTCCCTTGGCCCTCAGCCACCGGTCCCTTGGCCCTCAGCCACCGGTCCCTTGGCCCTCAGCCACCGGTCCATTGGCCCTCAGCAACATGACCCTTGGCCCTCAGCCACCGGTCCCTTGGCCCTCAGCCACCGGTCCCTTGGCCCTCAGCCACCGGTCCCTTGGCCCTCAGCCACCGGTCCCTTGGCCCTCAGCCACCGGTCAGTTGGCCCTCAGCCACCGGTCCCTTGGCCCTCAGCCACCGGTCCATTGGCCCTCAGCAACATGACCCTTGGCCCTCAGCCACCAGTCCCTTGGCCTTCAGCCACCGGTCCCTTGGCCCTCAGCCACCAACCCCTTGGCCCTCAGCCACCGGTCCCTTGGCCCTCAGCCACCGGTCCATTGGCCCTCAGCAACTAGACCCTTGGCCCTCAGCCACCGGTCCCTTGGCCCTCAGCCACCGGTCAGTTGGCCCTCAGCCACCGGTCCCTTGGCCCTCAGCAACTAGTCCCTTGGTCCTCAGCCACCAGTCCCTTGGCTCTCAGCGACTGGACACTTGGCCCTCAGCAACTGGTCCCTTGGCTCTCAGCCACCGGTTCCTTGACCCTCAGCCACCGGTCCCTTGTCCCTCAGCCACCGTTCCCTTGGCCCTCAGCGACCAGTCCCTTGGTCCGCAGCCACCAGTCCCTTGGCTCTCAGCGACCGGACCCTTGACCCTCAGCCACCGGGTCCTTGACCCTCAGCCATTGGTCCCTTGACTCTCAGCAAACATTCCTTTGGCCATCACAACTGGTCCTTTGGCCCTCAGCAACCGGTCATTTAGCACTTAGCACCTGGTGATTTAGCCCTTAGCAATTGTTCTTTAGGCACTTCGCAATTGGTCCCTTGGCCCTCAGCCACCGGTCCCTTGGCTCTCAGCCACCGGATACTTGACCCTCAGCCACCGAGTCCCTTGGCCCTCAGCCACCGGGTCCTTGACCCTCAGCGACCGGACCCTTGGCTCTCACCCACCGAGTCCTTCGCCCTCAGCCACCGGTCCCTTGGCCCTCAGCCACCGGACCCTTGGCCCTCAGCGACCGGACCCTTGGTCCTCAGCCACCAGTCCCTTGGCCCTCAGCCACCGGACCCTTGGCCCTCAGCGACTGGACCCTTGGCTCTCAGTGACTGGTTCCTTGTCCATCAGCCACGGGTCCCTTGGCCCTCAGCCACTGGTCCCTTGGTACTGAGCAACCGGTCACTTGGCCCTCAGCCACCGGTCCGTTGACCCTTAGCCACCAGTCCCTTGGCCCTCAGCCACCGGGTCCTTGGCCCTCAGCCACCGGCCCCTTGGCACTGAGCAACCGGTCCCTTGGCCCTTAACCACCGGTCCCGTGGACCTCAGCCACCAGTCCCTTGGCCCTCAGCCACCGGGTCATTGGCCCTCTGCCACCGGCCCCTTGGCACTGAGCAACCGGTCCCTTGGCCCTTAACCACCGGTCCCGTGGACCTCAGCCACCGGTCCATTGATCCTCAGCCACCGGTCCGTTGGCCCTCAGCCAACAGTCTCTTGGCCCTCAGCCACCTGTCCCTTGGCCCTCAGCCACCAGTCTCTTGGCCCTCAGCCACCTGTCCCATGGCCCTTAGCCACTGGTCCCTTGGCCCTCAGCCACCTGTCCCTTGGCCCTCAGCCACCATTCTCTTGGCCCTCAGCCACCTGTCCCTTGGCCCTCAGCCACCAGTCTCTTGGCCCTCAGCCACCAGTCTCTTGGCCCTCAGCCACCTGTCCCATGGCCCTTAGCCACTGGTCCCTTGGCCCTCAGCCACCTGTCCCATGGCCCTTAGCCACTGGTCCCTTGGCCCTCAGCCACCAGTCTCTTGGCCCTCAGCCACCAGTCTCTTGGCCCTCAGCCACAGGTCGCTTGACGCTCAGCCACCAGTCCCTTGACCCTCAGCCACCAGTCTCTTGGCCCTCAGCCACCGGTCCCTTGTCCCTCAGCCACCAGTCCCTTTGCCCTCAGCCACCAGTCCCTTGGCACTGAGCAACCGGTCACTTGGCCCTCAGCCACTGGTCCCTTGGCCCTCAGCCACCGGTCCCTTGGCCCTCAGCCACCAGTCCCTTGGCCCTCAACCAACAGTCTCTTGGCCCTCAGCCACCAGTCCCTTTGCCCTCAGCCACCAGTCCCTTGGCACTGAGCAACCGGTCACTTGGCCCTCAGCCACTGGTCCCTTGGCCCTCAGCCACCGGTCCCTTGACCCTCAGCCACCAGTCCCTTGGCCCTCAACCAACAGTCTCTTGGCCCTCAGCCACCTGTCCCTTGGCCCTCAGCCACCGGTCCCTTGGCCCTCAGCCACCGGTCCCTTGGCCCTCAGCCACCGGTCCCGTGGACCTCAGCCACCGGTCCCTTGGCCCTCAGCCAACAGTCTCTTGGCCCTCAGCCACCGGTCCCTTGGCCCTCAGCCACCGGTCCCTTGGCCCTCAGCCACCGGTCCCTTGGCCCTCAGCCACCGTTCCCTTGTCCCTCAGCCATCAGTCCCTTGGCCCTCAGCAACTATGTCTCTAGGCCGTTAGCAACTGGCCTCTTGGCCCTCTGCCACCAGTGCCAAGGCCCTCGGCAACCATTCACTTGGCCATTAGCACCGAACCATTGGCTCTAAGCAACATTTCCCTTGGCCCTTAACCACCATGGCTTTACCCTCAGCAACCATTACTTTTGCCCTCAGCCACCGGTCCCTTTGGCCCTCAGCCACCGGTCCCTTCACCCTGACCAACAAGTGCATTTTCCGTTAGCAACCGGTTCCTTGGCCTCCAACAACTAACACTTGGCCCTTAGCAACCGGTGCTTTGGCCCTCAGCGACAAAACCCTTGACACTCAGCCGCCCGATCCTTAGCCCTCAGTCATCGGTTGTTTTGTTCTAAGCATCCAGTCCATTGGCCCTCAGCAACCAATCCCTTGGCCTCAGGAACCGCTCACTTGGCCCTGAACAACCTGTCCCTTGGGCATTAGCAGCCAACTCTTGCCACGTAGCAACCGGTCCATCTCCCTGAGCAACCGGCCTTTAGTCCTCAGCAACTGGTCCCCTGGCCCTCAACAGCCGATCCTTTGGTTCTCAGAAACCGATCCCGTGGCCCCAAGGAACCAGTCCCTTGTCCCTCAGCAACCAGTCTGTTGGCCCTTAGCAACCAGTCTTTTGGCCCTTAGCAACCAGTCTTTTGGCCCTAAGGAACCAGTCCCTCGGCCCTTAGCAACCAGTCCCTTGGCCCTTAGCAGGCGGTCATTCGCCCTTAGCAACCGGTCTCTTGGTGCAAAGCAACTGGTCCCTTGGCCTTTCGCAACTGACCCATTTGCCATTAGCAGCCAACACTTGCCACTTGGCAACTGGTCTCTTTGCCCTCAGCCACTGGTCCCTTCGCCCTGAGCAACGTTTCCTCAGCCCTCAGCCACTGGTCGTTTCGCTCTTAATGGTACAACACTTGGCCCATAGCAACCAGTCCCTTGGCCCTTACCAACTGTACCCTTGGCCCTGACCAAAAGCTCCTTTGCACTTAGAAACTGGTCACATGGCCCTTAACAACCAGGCCGTTGGCCTTTAGCAACTGCTCCCTTGACCCTTCGCAACTTTTCTCTAGGCCCTTAGCAACTGGTCTCTTGGCCCTCTGCCGCCAGTGCCAAGGCCTTCGGCAACCATTCACTTGGCCATTAGAACCCAACGCTTAGCTCTAAGCAACCGATCCCTTGGCCCTGACCCACCATGGCTTTGCCCTCAGCAAAGAGCAGTTTTTCCCTCAGCAACCAGTCCTTGGCCCTCAGCCACTGATCCCCTTGGCCCTCAGCCACTGATCCCCTTGGCCCTCAGCCACTGATCCCCTTGGCCCTGAGCCACTGATCCCCTTGGCACTCAACCACTGATCCCCTTGGCCCTCAGCCACTGATCCCCTTGGCCCTCAGCCACTAATCCCCTTGGCCCTCAGCCACTGATCCACTTGGCCCTCAGCCACTGATCCCCTTGGCCCTCAGCCACTGATCCCCTTGGCCCACAGCCACTGATCCCCTTGGCCCTCAGCCACTGATCCCCTTGGCCCTCAGCCACTGATCACCTTGGCCCTCAGCCACTGATCCCCTTGGCCCTCAGCCACTGATCCCCTTGACCCTCAGCCACTGATCCCCTTGGCACTCAGCCACAGATCCCCTTGGCACTTAGCAACTGGTCCCTTGGCCCTCAGCAACTAGTCCCTTGGTCCTCAGCCACCAGTCCCTTGGCCCTCAGCCACCGGTCCCTTGGCCCTCAGCCACCGGTCCATTGGCCCTCAGCAACATGACCCTTGGCCCTCAGCCACCAGTCCCTTGGCCTTCAGCCACCGGTCCCTTCGCCCTCAGCCACCAACCTCTTGGCCCTCAGCCACCGGTCCCTTGGCCCTCAGCCACCGGTCCATTGGCCCTCAGCAACTAGACCCTTTGCTCTCAGCCACCAGTCCCTTGGCACTGAGCAACCAGTCACTTGGCCGTCAGCCACCAGTCCCTTGGCCCTTAGCAACTATGTTTCTAGGCCGTTAGCAACTGGCCTCTTGGCCCTCTGCCACCAGTGCCAAGGCCCTCGGCAACCATTCACTTGGCCATTAGCACCCAACCATTGGCTCTAAGAAACATTTCCCTTGGCCCTTAACCACCATGGCTTTATCCTCAGCAACCATTACTTTTGCCCTCAGCCACCGGTCCCTTTGGCCCTCAGCCACCGGTCCCTTCACCCTGACCAACAAGTGCATTTTCCGTCAGCAACCAGTTCCTTGGCCTCCAACAACTAACACTTGGCCCTTAGCAACCGGTGCTTTGGCCCTCAGCGACAAAACCCTTGACACTCAGCCGCCCGATCCTTAGCCCTCAGTCATCGGTTGTTTTGCTCTGAGCATCCAGTCCATTGGCCCTCAGCAACCAATCCCTTGGCCTCAGGAACTGCTCACTTGGCCCTGAACAACCTGTCCCTTGGGCATTAGCAGCCAACTCTTGCCACGTAGCAACCGGTCCATCTCCCTGAGCAACCGGCCCTTAGTCCTCAGCAACTGGTCCCCTGGCCCTCAACAGCCGGTCCTTTGGTTCTCAGAAACCGATCCCTTGGCCCAAAGGAACCAGTCCCTTGTCCCTCAGCAACCAGTCTTTTGGCCGTTAGCAACCAGTCTTTTGGCCCTTAGCAACCAGTCTTTTGGCCCTTAGCAACCAGTCCCTCGGCCCTTAGCAACCAGTCCCTTGGCCCTTAGCAGGCGGTCATTCGCCCTTAGCAACCGGTCTCTTGGTGCAAAGCAACTGGTCCCTTGGCCTTTAGCAACTGACCCATTTGCCATTAGCAGCCAACACTTGCCACTTGGCAACTGGTCTCTTCGCCCTCAGCCACTGGTCCCTTCGCCCTGAGCAACGTTTCCTCAGCCCTCAGCCACTGTTCATTTCGCTCTTAATGGTACAACACTTGGCCCATAGCAACCAGTCCCTTGGCCCTTACCAACTGTACCCTTGGCCCTGACCAAAAGCTCCTTTGCACTTAGAAACTGGTCACATGGCCCTTAACAACCAGGCCGTTGGCCTTTAGCAACTGCTCCCTTGACCCTTAGCAACTTTTCTCTAGGCCCTTAGCAACTGGTCTCTTGGCCCTCTGCCGCCAGTGCCAAGGCCTTCGGCAACCATTCACTTGGCCATTAGAACCCAACGCTTAGCTCTAAGCAACCGATCCCTTGGCCCTGACCCACCATGGCTTTGCCCTAAGCAAAGAGCAGTTTTTCCCTCAGCAACCAGTCCTTGGCCCTCAGCCACTTATCCCCTTGGCACTCAGCCACTGATCCCCTTGGCCCTCAGCCACTGATCCCCTTGGCCCTCAGCCACTGATCCCCTTGGCCCTCAGCCACTGATCCCCTTGGCCCTCAGCCACTGATCCCCTTGGCCCTCAGCCACTGATCCCCTTGGCCCTCAGCCACTGATCCCATTGGCCCTCAGCCACTGATCCCCTTGGCCCTCAGCCACTGATCCCCTTGGCACTTAGCAACTGGTCATTTGGCCCGTAGCAACTGGTCATTTAGCACTTAGCAATCAGTCTCTTGGGCCTTAGCAACGGGTCCCTTCGCCCTTAGCAACGGGTCCCTTGGCCCTAAGGTACCGGTCCCTTGGCCTTCAGGAACCGGTCCCTTGGCCCTCAGGAACCGGTCCCTTGGTTCTAAGGAACCGGTCCCTTGGCCCTCAGGAACCGGTCCCTTGGTTCTAAGGAACCGGTCCCTTGGCCCTAAGGAACCGGTCCCTTGGCCCTCAGGAACCGGTCCCTTGGTTCTAAGGAACCCGTCCCTTGGCCCTCAGCAACCGGTGCTTTGGCCTTCACCCACCAGTTCCCTTAGCCCTTAGCAACCAGTCGCTTAGCCCTTAGCAACCAGTCCCTTAACCCCTAGCAACGGGTCCCTCGGCCCTCAGCAACGGGTCCCTCGGCCCTCAGCAACGGGTCCCTCGGCCCTCAGCCACCGAGCCCTCGGCTCTCAGCCACCGGTCATTTGGCACTTAGCTTCCGGTCCCTTAGCCGTCAGCCACCGAACCCTCAGCCATCAGCCACTTGTCTCATGGTCATTAGCAGTCATGTTTTGGCCTTTCGGTGCCTGTCCCCGACCAACCAGCAGTCCCTTGGCCCTTAGCAATCGGTCCCTTGGCCCGTAGCAATCGGTCCCTTGGCACTTAGCAATCGGTCCCTTGGCCCGTAGCAATCGGTCCCTTGGCACTTAGCAATCGGTCCCTTGGCCCTTAGCAATCGGTCCCTTGGCCCGTAGCAATCGGTCCCTTGGCCCTTAGCAATCGGTCCCTTGGCCCTTAGCAATCGGTCCCTTGGCCCTTAGCAATCGGTCCCTTGGCCCTTAGCAATCGGTCCCTTGGCCCTTAGCAATCGGTCCCTTGGACCTTAGCAATCGGTCCCTTGGCCCTTAGCAATCGGTCCCGTGGACCTTAGCAATCGGTCCCATGGCCCTTAGCAATCGGTCCCTTGGACCTTAGCAATCGGTCCCATGGCCCTTAGCAATCAGTCCCTTGGACCTTAGCAATCGGTCCCTTGGCCCTTAGCAATCAGTCCCTTGGACCTTAGCAATCGGTCCCTTGGCCCTTAGCAATCAGTCCCTTGGACCTTAGCAATCAGTCCCATGGCCCTTAGCAATCAGTCCCTTGGACCTTAGCAATCGGTCCCTTGGACCTTAGCAATCAGTCCCATGGCCCTTAGCAATCAGTCCCTTGGACCTTAGCAATCGGTCCCTTGGCCCTCAGCAATCAGTCCCTTGGACCTTAGCAATCGGTCCCATGGCCCTTAGCAATCAGTCCCATGGCCCTTAGCAATCAGTCCCTTGGACCTCAGCAATCGGTCCCTTGGCCCTTAGCAATCAGTCCCATGGCCCTTAGCAATCAGTCCCTTGGACCTTAGCAAGCAGTCCCAAGGCCCTTAGCAATCAGTCCCTTGGACCTTAGCAATCGGTCCCATGGCCCTTAGCAATCAGTCCCATGGCCCTTAGCAATCAGTCCCTTGGACCTTAGCAATCAGTCCCATGGCCCTTAGCAATCAGTCCCATGGCCCTTAGCAATCGGTCCCTTGGCCCTTAGCAATCGGTCCCATGGCCCTTAGCAATCAGTCCCATGGCCCTTAGCAATCAGTCCCTTGGACCTTAGCAATCAGTCCCATGGCCCTTAGCAATCAGTCCCATGGCCCTTAGCAATCAGTCCCTTGGACCTTAGCAATCGGTCCCATGGCCCTTAGCAATCGGTCCCATGGCCCTTAGCAATCAGTCCCATGGCCCTTAGCAATCGGTCCCATGGCCCTTAGCAATCAGTCCCTTGGCCCTTAGCAATCAGTCCCATGGCCCTTAGCAATCAGTCCCTTGGACCTTAGCAATCGGTCCCATGGCCCTTAGCAATCAGTCCCATGGCCCTTAGCAATCAGTCCCATGGCCCTTAGCAATCGGTCCCATGGCCCTTAGCAATCAGTCCCATGGCCCTTAGCAATCAGTCCCATGGCCCTGAGCAATCGGTCCCATGGCCCTCAGCAATCGGTCCCATGGCCCTTAGCAATCAGTCCCATGGCCCTTAGCAATCAGTCCCATGGCCCTGAGCAATCGGTCCCATGGCCCTCAGCAATCAGTCCCATGGCCCTTAGCAATCAGTCCCTTGGCCCTTAGCAATCAGTCCCTTGGACCTTAGCAATCGGTCCCATGGCCCTTAGCAATCAGTCCCATGGCCCTTAGCAATCAGTCCCTTGGACCTTAGCAATCGGTCCCTTGGCCCTTAGCAATCGGTTCCTTGGCCCTTAGCAATCAGTCCCATGGCCCTTAGCAATCGGTCCCTTGGCCCTTAGCAATCAGTCCCTTGGCCCTTAGCAATCAGTCCCTTGGACCTTAGCAATCGGTCCCATGGCCCTTAGCAATCAGTCCCTTGGCCCTTAGCAATCAGTCCCATGGCCCTTAGCAATCGGTCCCATGGCCCTTAGCAATCGGTCCCATGGCCCTTAGCAATCGGTCCCATGGCCCTTAGCAATCTGTCCCTTGGCCCTTAGCAATCGGTCCCTTGGCCATTAGCAATCTGTCCCATGGCCCTTAGCAATCGGTCCCATGGCCCTTAGCAATCGGTCCCTTGGCCCTTAGCAATCGGTCCCTTGGCCCTTCGCAATCGGTCCCATGGCCCTTAGCAATCGGTCCCATGGCCCTTAGCAATCGGTCCCGTGGCCCTTAGCAATCGTTCCCGTGGCCCTTAGCAATCGGTCCCGTGGCCCTTAGCAATCGGTCCCGTGGACCTTAGCAATCGGTCCCATGGCCCTTAGCAATCGGTCCCATGGCCCTTAGCAATCGGTCCCTTGGCCCTTAGCAATCGGTCCCATGGCCCTTAGCAATCGGTCCCGTGGACCTTAGCAATCGGTCCCTTGGCCCTTAGCAATCGGTCCCATGGCCCTTAGCAATCGGTCCCGTGGACCTTAGCAATCGGTCCCATGGCCCTTAGCAATCGGTCCCGTGGACCTTAGCAATTGGTCCCATGGCCCTTAGCAATCGGTCCCATGGCCCTTAGCAATCGATCCCATGGCCCTTAGCAATCGGTCCCTTGGCCCTTAGCAATCGGTCCCTTGGCCCTTAGCAACAGGTCTCTTGGCCCTCTGCCACCAGTGCCAAGGCCCTCGGCTACTGGTCCTTTGGCCCTTAGCCCGCAGCCTCCGGACGTTTCGCTCTTAGCAGCAGGGCACTTGGCCCTTACAAACTGATCCCTTGTCCCTGAGCAACTGGTCCCTTGGCCCTTACCAACCAGTTACTAGGCCCTCTGCCAACTGTACCATAGCCCTCAGTAACTGGTCATGTGGCCATTTGTACCCAACCGTTGGACCTATGTACCCCTCCCTTAGCCCATAACCACCATTGCTTTGCCCTCGGCAACTGGCAGCACTGCACTCAGCAACCAGCAGTTTTTCTCTCAGCAACCAGTCCTTTGGCCCTCAGCCACCGGTCCCTTGGCCCTCAGCAACCGGTCCCTTGGCCCTCAGCCACCGGTCCCTTGGCCCTCAGCAACCGGTCCCTTGGCCCTCAGCGACCGGCCCCTTGGCCCTCAGCAACCGGTCGCTTGGCCCTCAGCAACCGGTCCCTTGGCCCTCAGCAACCGGTCCCTTGGCCCTCAGCCACCGGTCCCTTGGCCCTCAGCGACATGTCCCTTGGCCCTCAGCGACCGGTCCCTTGGCCCTCAGCAACCGGTCCCTTGGCCCTCAGCCACCGGTCCCTTGGCCCTCAGCAACCGGTCCCTTGGCCCTCAGCGACCGGTCCCTTGGCCCTCAGCGACATGTCCCTTGGCCCTCAGCGACCGGACCCTTGGCCCTCAGCGACCGGTCCCTTGGCCCTCAGCGACCGGTCCCTTGGCCCTCGGCCACCGGTCCCTTGGCCCTCAGCGACATGTCCCTTGGCTCTCAGCGACCGGTCCCTTGGCCCTCAGCGACCGGTCCCTTGGCCCTCAGCAACCGGTCCCTTGGCTCTCAGTGACCGGTCCCTTGGCCCTCAGCGACCGGCCCCTTGGCCCTCAGCCACCGGTCACTTGGCCACCTGCCCCTCAGCCCTCGGCGACCGGCCCCTCGGCCCTCGGCCCCTCGGGCACCGGCCCCTTGGCCCTTAACAGCCGGACACTTGGCCCATAGCAACCGGTCACTTAGCCCTTAAAAAACGGCCTCTTCCGCTAAGCAACCAGTCCCGTGGCCCTTCACAAATGGTGGCTTGGCCCACAGCAATCAACACTTGGCCCACAGCAACGGGTCCCTTGGCCTTTAGCAACTGGTATCTTGGCCATCAGGAACCGGTCCCAAAAACCTTAGCAACCAGTACCTTGGCTGTTAGCAATAAACAATTGATCGTTTGCAACTGGACCCTTCGCCTAGCAACTTGGCCTTTAGCAACGGGCCCCTTGGCCCGAAGCAACCGATCCCATGGTGCTCAATCTCTGGTCCCTTGGTCCTAAGCAACCACTCTCTTCGCCCTTAGCAACTGGTCCCTTGGCCCTCAGCAACCAGTGAGTTGGCCATTGGCAACTGGTCACTTGGCCATCGGCAACCGGTCTCTTGGCCCTTGGTGTTAATCATGAATGCAGGGTCTGACTAGATACTGTGAACTCAAAGTAAAGTGTGACCTTAGTCTTTTATTACAGGTCTCCAGAGTGCCTCTCCAGCCTGTGAGGCCCCCTTAATACAGGTGCTCCCAAGGGATTGTGGACTCCCTTGGGACTCCATGGGATAAGTCCTCTGGTGGCTAGACAAGGTATTTAAAGGTTTACATATATAACAAAACTCCCCCCAAAGTCAATGGTGTAACTATTTAGAAGTTGAGTCGATCTGTGGCCTTTCTTTCCCTGGTTGATCGACTCGGTGTAAATGCTGGTTTTGTTGCGTCATTTGTTGGGCCCTCGCTGGGCTACTGTGCAGCTGGCCTTGCTGGGTTGCCTGGTGTGGTGAGTCCTGCTGGGCTGCTGCGGGTGATGGGTTCTTCTTCGTGGCGAACCGCGGTGTCTGTTCCCACTGGTGTGTATGATGTGGGGTCACAGAAGGTAGGGTCCAATATGGGTTGTTGAGGATTGTCCGTGAATCTGAGTTTCATTTGGTCCAAGTGTTTCCGGTGAATGAGTCCATTTGAAAGTTTGACCCGAGACATCCTGCTCTCCTCTTTGGCCACGACAATACCGGGAAGCCACTTGGGACCTTGTTCATAGTTCAACACAAATACAGGATCATTCATTTCAATTTCGTGTGACACATTTGCGCTATCATTATATGTACTTTGTTGAAACCGCCTGCTCTCTACCTGTTCACGGAGACCAGGGGAGACTAACAAGAGCCTTGTGTTAAGTGCACTTTTCATGAGCCGTTCAGCGGGTGGAATCCCAGTGAGAGAATGGGGTCTCGTGTGGTAGCTAATCATGATATGGGATAGGCGAGTCTGCAGTGAGCCTTCAGTTACCCTCTTCAAGCTCTGCTTGATAGTTTGCACTGCTCTCTCTGCCTGACCATTGGATGCTTTTTTGAACGGGGCAGATGTTACATGTTTTTATCCCATTATGGATCATGAACTCTTTGAACTCGGCACGGGTGAAACACGGCCAATTGTCACTCACAAGGACATCAGGCAGGCCGTGCGTGGCAAACATGGCCCGCAGGCTTTCAGTGGTGGCAGCGGACATGCTAGCTGACATTATCTCACATTCAATCCATTTGGAGTATGCATCCACAACCACTGGGAACATTTTACCCAAAAACGGGCCTGCATAGTCGACATGGACCCTGGAACATGGCTTGGAGAGCTAAAATCATAAACTTAGTGGCTCCTCCCTGGGTGCATTGTTAACTGTGAGCATGTGTTACATTTGTGCACGCAGGTCTCCAGGTTCCCATCGATACCGGGCCACCACACTTGGGATCTGTCTATCACTTTCATCATTACAGTGCCTGGGTGAATACTGTGGAGATCACTGATGAAGGACCACTACCTGATTATCCCACAGAAGGCAGTCTGCCTGTATAGTCATTTCATCCATGCGCCGCTGGTACGGCTTTATCTCTTCCTGCATTTACAATGGGACACTAGACCAGCTCCCGTGAAGCACACAATTTTTTACTAGGACAGTAAGGGGTCCTGGCTCATCCTGGTTCTAATCTGTTGGGTTGTGACAGGTGATTGCTCACTCTCAAATGATTCCATCACCTTGGCTAAACCTGCGGGCTGCACCATTTCCACCCCCGTGGTGGGCAATGGCAGCCTACTGAGAGCTCGGCACGGTTTTCCCTGCCTAGCCTGTGGCGGATGGCATAGTTGTATGCGGATAATGTGAGCGCCCATCTCAGAATGCGGGCCGATGCGTTCATATTTATCCCCTTAATTTTGGAAAAAAAAGGGTTATCAATGCCTTATTGTCAGCTTCCAATTCAAATTTGAGCCCAAACAGATATTATTGCATTTTCTTTACCCCATAAACACACGCTAACGATTCTTTTGCAAGCATGCTGTAGGCTCCCTCAGCCTTAGACAGACACCTGGATGCATAAGCAACCGGTTGCAATTTCCCAAAATCATTCGCTTCTTGCAATACACACCCAACGCCATACGATGATGCATCACATGCTCCTACCAAACGTTTACATGGATCATACAACACAAGCAATTTGTTTGAGCATAACAATTTTCTAGCTTCTCCAAAGGCATTTTCTTGGCTTCTGCCCCATACCCATTCATCCCCTTTACGCAGTAAGGCGTGCAGTGGTTCGAACAGTGTGCTGAGACCCAGTAAGAATTTGGAAAAGTCGTTCAGGAGTCTTAGAAACGACAGCAGCTCCATCACGTTCTGTGGCCTCGGTGTGTTCTCGATTGCCTCAATCTTCGAATCGCTGGGCCTGATGCCATCCACCGCGATTCTTCTCCCCAGGAACTACACTTCAGGCACCAGGAAATTGCACTTCGAGCGTTTTAACCTGAGCCCCACGCAGTTGAGTCGATTAAGAACCTACTCCATGTTCTGCAGATGCTCGACTGTGTCCCGACCTGTAACCAATATGCCGTCCTGGAAGACGACCGTGCGTGGGACCGACTTCAGTGAGCTTTCAATGTTTCTCTGGAATATCGCAGCCGCTGATCGAATCCCAAATGGGCATCTGTTGTAAATGAAATGACTTTTGTGCGTGTTGATGCAGGTGAGGCCCTTCGATGATTCCTCCAACTCCTGCATCATGTAGTCCGAGGTCAAGTCCAGATTCGTGAACGTCTTTCCTCCGCCAGTGTCGCAAAAAGGTCGTCAGCTTGTGGTAGTGGCTATTGATCCTGTAGGGAGAAGCGATTGATAATTACTTTGTAATCGCCACAAATTCTGATGGTGCCATCTCCCTTGAGGACTGGAACAATCGGACTAATTGAATTCGATTGGCGAAATGATGCCCTCTCATTGCAGCAGTCCAGCTTGATCTCTATTCCTTCTCTCATCATGTACGATACTGCTCTCGCCTTGTGATGGATGGGTCGCGACCCGGACTGAGATGGATTTCTACTTTTGCTCCTTGGAACTTTCCGATGCCTAGTTTGAACAGCGAAGGGAACTTGTTTAAGACCTGGACACACGATGTGTCGTCAGTAGATGAGAGCGCTCGGACAGGATCCCAGTTCCAGTGTATCTTTGCCAGCCAGCTCCTGCCAAACAGCGTGGGGCGATCGCCCGGTAATACACAGAGTGGTAGCTTGTGCACCGCTCCACCGGAGGATAACTTTACAGTACCACTGCGGATTACGGGAATCAGTTCATTTGTGTAAGTTCTCAGTTTCGTACGAATGGGAGGCAAGACTGTCCTTGAGGCCTTGCTGCACCACAATTTATTTAAAGTCATTTTGCTCATAATGGATTGGCTCACGCCCGTGTCCAGCTCCATTGACACCGGGAGTCCATTTAATTCAAATTTAAGCATTATCGGGGGACACTTTGTGGTAAATGTGTGCACCCCATATACCTCTGCCTCCTCGCTCTGAGGCTGTGGTTCATCGTGATCTGCCGTGAATTTGTGGCGATTACAAAATAACTGTCAATCATTTCTCCCTGCAGGATCAATACCCACTGAGCTGGACCTTTCCTCCAGAGGAAAAATGTTCTCTCCATCTTACACTGATGTGTTTGCAGCTTTGACCGATGACCATGCCCCAGAACATTATCTGTCCCACTGATCCTGTCCCTCTGGTTTAGTTTTTGAGCCCATGCAGCTCTCCCTGATGATTCTTTGCGCCCTATCTCTGCAATTGAATTATTTGTAGATCAGTGGCAACAGGCTGCAGAAGCGAGCGGTTTATGGGCGCTGATAGGAACTGCTGCTACTCATGGCTGCCTCACACCCCACGGAAGCTGGAGAGGGTTTGAAAGCTGTCACATAAAATATATCATGTGGTATCACACGATTCCACCATCTAAAGGAACAGCTGTTATATTGGTGTATTTATGACGCAACCGGATTTAATTCGGAGAAGTGTGAGGTAATGCACTTGGGGAGGGCTAATAAGGAAATGTATACACATTGAACAATAGGCCACGTAGAAGTGTAGATTAACAAAGGGAACTTGGAGTGTTTGGCCACAGATCCCTGAATGTAGCAGGCCAGGTGGATAAGGTAGTTAAGAAGGTATACAGAATGCTTGCCTTTATTGGCCGAGGCACAGGATACAAGAGCAGGGAGATTATGCTTAAATTGTATAATACACTGGTTCGGCCTCAGTTGGAGTATTGCGTGCAGTTCTGGGCGCCGTATTCCAGGAAGGACATGATTGCACTCGAGAAGGTGCAGAGGAGAATTACGAGGATACTGCCTGGAATGGAGACTCTAAGCTCTGAGGACAGAATGGACAGTTGGGTTTGCTCTCCTTGGAACAGAGGAGGTTGAGGGGAGACCTCAATGTGGTGTATAAAATTTTGAGGGGACTGGATATAGTGGAAATCAAGGGGTCAATTACGAGGGGGCATAGATTTAATGAGTTTGCTGGAAGGGTTAGAGGGGATTTGAGGGAAAGCTTCTTCACGCAGAGGGTTGTGAGGGTCTGGAACACGCTGCCTGGAAGGGCCGTGGAGGGAGAAACCCTCACCACATTTAAAAGGTGCTTGCATGTGCACTTGAAGTGCGGTAACCTGCAGGGTTACGGACCTAAGGCTGGTAAGTGGGGTTAGACTGGATAACTTCTTGTTGGGTGGCACAGACACGATGGTAATACGTCGTGGAATCTGATACAGCCAGAGTGGTCTCCTCGACTAGTTTCGATCGCCTAGATGTGTCGGAGAGAAATTTTCCCAGATTTCTCTCCCCGATTGTCCGGGATTTTTGTAAGAAAATAAGAACATAAGAAATAGGAACAGGAGTAGGCCATTTGGCCCCTCGGGGCTGCTCTGTCATTCAATAAGATCATGGCTGATCTGATCATGGACTCAGTTCCACATCCCTGCCTGCTCCCATAATGCTTTACACACTTATCGCTCAAAAATATGTTTATCTCTGTCTCCAATATATTTAAAGAGCCAGCCTCCACAGCTCTCTGGGGCAGATAATTCCATCGATTTACAACCGTCTGAGAGAAGAAATTTCTCCTCATCACAGTTTTAAATGAGCGGCCCCTTATTCTGAGACTATGAACCCAAGGTTCAGTTTCCGCTATGTAGAAATATCCTCTCTGCATCCAACTTGTCGAATCCCCTCATTATCATACATGTTTCGATAAGATCACCACAGTCTTCTGAACTCCAATGAATATAAGCCCAACCTATTCAACCTATCTTCATAAGTCAGCCCCCATCTCCCGAATCAACTGAGTGAACCTTCTCTGAGCAGGCTCCATTTCAAGTGTATCCTTCCTTAAATACGACCAAAACTGTACACAATACTCTCGTTGTGTCCTCACCAATACTCTGTACAGTTGGAGCAGGGCTTCTCTGCTTTTATACTCTATTCCCCTTGCAATAATGGCCAACATTACCTTTTCCTTCCTGATTACTTGTTGTACCTGCATAATAAAGTTTTTTGTTTCATGCACAAGGACTATGGAGTGGTCAACCTTACAAAAGGCTGCAGACAGGTCAAGAACGATGAGGAGGCGGTTTTACATGATCAGACACATAGGGTATCATTTGTGACTTTGATCCATTGCAGGCAGAAACCTGATTTGCCTGTTTCAAATATGGAGTTTCAGGAGAGTTCGGCATGGATTTGAGAAATGATAACATGCTCAAGGACTTTGGAGAAGGGGAGGTTGGAGATGGGGAGGTGCTTTGCAAGGACCGAGGGGTCAAGGGAGGGTATTTAAAGAAGGGAGGTGATGACAGCAGATTTGACTGTGAGGGAGACAGTATCTCCTTTAAGATGCTCCTTAAAACCTACGTCTTTTCCCAAGCTTTCAGTCCCCTGCACTAATATATGGCTCCGTGTCAAAACCGTTCTGAAAATCGCTCCTGTGAAGCACCTTGTGATGTGTAACTATTTTAAAGGCGCTACGTAAATGCAACCTCTTTTGTTTATAGATATCAGAGAGTTACAGAATAAGTATATAATTTAATGTTTTATATGTACACTTCAAATCAGCCGTTATATAATTTAGAACATTAAGTATGAATACACTGGCCTTTCTAGAAGTCACAACATTATAAATATAAATCTAAGCAACATGTATATAATCTAAGGCAGCATGTGCACAATGTATCCAGGTATACACATCTCCTAACACAGCATATATCTGCAATATTGTATGTATAAGTTAACATTATTATTGGTTACTATATACATATGTATGTATGTGTGTGTATGCCTGTGCAGTGTAAGGCAAATTATCTATAAATTGAAATAGCATATCTCAAATTTCAGAAAAGAAGCATATGTTTAAACAATGGATGAATAATTTAAAATCATGTATGTGTAAAAACAGTTTGTGCCTATTTAAAATAGCATTCTTTATGGAAATCAGCCACATTTACACCCCACGATTTTAACCAACAGGTGTCCATTGCTCGATATTATCTCATTTGAAACGACTTGTTCCAGTGTTTATTTCTCTTTATGGGCCCAGGATCAAGGTCACGGGACAGTGACAGGGTAACTGGGAAGAGGAGAGATGTTAAAACGGGGATTCAATCTTCACTCCCTCCAATAATGGGGAGACGATGAGAATTGTTTATAAACAGCGGGCTATTACGATCTGGAATTCACTGCCGGAAATGCCAGTGGAAGTAAAACCAACAGCAACTTACAAAATGGAATTGGATACAGACTTGAAAGGGGAGAAATTGGCGGGGCTTTGGAAAAATAGGAAGCGAGGGGGACTAAAGGCACGATGGGCTGAATAGCCTCGTCCTGTTGTGTAATGCCAGAAATATTGAGGTGTAACACTCTCTGCAACAAGGAGGCGGCGCCATTGCCTAAAATATTCCCACTCCCTCTTGTGGCCTGTTGGTGAAATGCAGCCAATATTGACCCTTCCCAATTACCAGTGACTCTGGTAACATTGAGCTCTCCTTCTTACCCCCCTCCCTCAATCTCCACAGGAGCAGATTGCCGCCGAGGGTCAGGATCCAGAGACCCAGACTGCATCACTGGTACCTCACCCCAAGGGCCTGATCTCCGCTGTCATCCCAGACACTCAGTAAGAGCATCTACCAGCAGAGGGAACTGTCAGAGTGATAGAAAGAGACAGAGTGAGAGCGAAAGAGAGAGAACGAGAGCTAGACACACAGAGACAGAGAGAGAGCGAAGGAGTGAGGGAGATAAAAACAGAGAGATACTGAGAGGGAGTGACAGAGACAAACAGAGACAGCGAGATGGATAGAAATAGAGGGACAGACCGAGAGACAGAGACAGAAAGAGCGAGAGAGAAAGTGAGACTGAGAGAAATAGTTAGTGTGAGAGTAAAGCAGAGCAACAGACAGAGATCAAGTGAATCACAGGCAAATATAAAGAGAACGTGAGAGAGAGAGAGAGAGACAGATTGAGAACTAGAGAGACACACAGAGAGACAGTGAGTTAGAGATAGAGAGACAGAATGAGAGAGAGACAGAGTGATTGACACACAGAGACAGTAGTTAGGGATAGAGAGACAGAGAGACACACCATAGAGTGTGAATCAGAGTGAGAGAGAGACAGAGTGAGAGATAGAGACACACAGAGACAGTGAGTTAGAGATAGAGAGACAGAGTGAGAGACAGAGTGAGACACAGAGTGAGAGATAGAGAGACACACCATAGAGTGTGATTCAGAGTGAGAGAGAGACAGAGTGATTGACACACAGAGACAGTGAGTTAGGGATAGAGAGACAGAGAGGCAGAGAGACACACCATAGAGTGTGATTCAGAGTGAGAGAGAGACAGAGTGAGAAATAGAGACACACAGAGACAGTGAGTTAGAGATAGAGAGACAGAGAGAGACACACACAATAGACTGTGATTTAGAGTGAGAGAGAGAGAGAGACAGAGTGAGAGATAGAGACACACTGAGACAGTGAATTAGGGATAGAGAGACAGAGAGAGAGAGACAGAGTGAGAGATAGAGAGACACGCTATAGAGAGTGAGTTAGAGATAGAGAGACAGAGAGAGAGGCAGTGAGAGATAGAGAAACACACCATAGAGAGTGATTCAGAGAGAGAGAGAGACAGAGTGAGAGATAGAGACAGAGTGAAAAAGAGACAGGGAACAAGGGAAGGGGAGAGAGACAGAGAAAAACAAAGAGTAAAATACACAGAGACACAGAATCTGCGATATAGAGAGAGTCAAGAGTGAAAGAATGGGAGAGACTGAAACAGAGAGACAGAGAGCAGGAATCAGAGAGTAGAGAGAGGAAAAGGGAAGACAGGGAAAGACAAGGAGATATACAGAAGTAAAAAGACAGTGGGAGAAAGTGAGAAACTGATGGGATGAAAAATAGTGAGAGATAGAAAGACAACGAGAGAAAAGAAAAGAGAGGCAGAGACAAGAGTGAGAGAAGGACTGACAAGATGGCAGGAAAGAGGCAGCTTGAGAGCGCGAGACAGGGACCAGCGGGCGATACATAAAGTGAAGGACAAGGACAGAGAGACAGAGAAAGAAAGAGGGGAAGAGAGGGAGTGAGCCGGCACAGAGAGACAGAGAAAGTGAGAGTGACAGAACAAGAGACAAGGAGACAGAGAGAAATTGAGATATATGTATTGAGAGAGAGAGAGAGAGAGAGAGCGGCAGGAAGATACACAGGTAAAGTGAGACAGTGAGAGATAGAAAGAGAGCGAGGCAGAGAGATGGAAGTAGAGATAGGAGCAGGGAGATATCTCTGTGAATTCTCTACCACAGAAGGCTGTGGAGGCCGTCACTAAATATATTTAAGAGGGAGATAGCTAGATTCCTAGAAACAAAAGGCATGAAGGGGTATGGGGAAAAAGCGGGTGATGAGATAGAGGATCAGCCATGATCATATTGAATGGTGATGCAGACTCGAAGGGCCAAGTGGTCTACTATTCCTTATATTTTCTATGTTTCTAGGTTTCTATGATATATATGTGTATATATATATATGTATGTATATATAGAGAGATATACATGGAGAGAGAGAGCGAAAGTGAGACAGTGAGAGATGAAATGAGAGGGAGAAAGAACGAATGAGAGAGAGAGAGTGAGAGAAAGACAAATGGATATAAAGTGGGGCATGGGGAGACAGATCTATACATATATAGATTATAGATATAGATAGATAGCGAGAGACAGTGAGAGATAAAGAGAGAGTGAGAGAGAAATAAATGACGGGAGAGACAGAGAATGAGGGACAGAAAAGTAGAGACAGAGAAATATAGCTGGGGAGAGGAAGAGAGACCGACAGACAGGGAGATAGAAAAAATAACGACATACAATGGAAGAGAATGAGAAAGAGACAGAGCGACGGGAAGAGAGAGAAAGGAGAGGTAAGTAGATAGAAGCAGAGGGAGATGTGCTTCCCTCCTTGTTCTGTAAATTCAGTGCGTTGTGGGCCCTTTGAGCAGTCAATAATCCCTGACACAATATGTTATAATACCCGGTATCAGAATAGGATGGCAGGGTTCACATCACCGTGTTAGACACGGGAGTGGATCCTGGATCACAGGGACTCCAGGCAATAGCACTGATTGTAGTTCAGGCCTTGCGTGTCCTTGGACTCCCGTACTCAGCGCACTATAAAGAGAACACCTCTGGTGTTGGAGGCCCCACAAACCCGAGCCACTCTGCCAAACAGCCACTTAGACTTTCAGTACGGCTTCTAATCGATCGATTAATCATTTCATTCATTGAGAAACGGAAGGTTTTACAATTTGACACAGCGTTTAGTGTACCTAAGATAGTATCTGACTATCATCTAAAATGTATGTTGATAAATTATTGGGAGACTAGAAGTGGGAGTGAAGATCAACACTGAGTTGGCCTCTTTCACATTTACCAATGTAACACTTTGCTCTCAACAATCACTGTTAGTGGGGTTATTAATTCTTGCACATTATTCCCTCACTTTAATATTATCCCATTTAATTAGCACAGTGGAGATATTACTAAATGGACCTGGGAACATTGGACATTGCATTCACGATTTTCAGTGTAAGCCTTTTCCCCTATGCCAGTAATAATTTAAGTTTAGATTTTTGACTGGAAGAGGGTTGTAGAGATTGATGTGGTTGGCCAATGCCAGGAATAAATAACACTTGGGGAAGGAATGTGCTGTATAATGGTGCATTACTTGTGGCCATTCTCAAAAGATATTCTGCAAATTCGACATGTGCATTGGCCTTTCTCAGGAGTGACAGCACATTGACAATGAGCAAGCCCGATCTAATCGCTGATCTCGGCACAATTTGCGGATTAAATCATTTTTCGAGAGACATAATTATTTCTAAGCGCGATTTCAAAAGCATCAAAGTAGCACTTCAATGTGCAATTTTTAACGGTTGTATAAATGATGTCATCCTTGATTGTGCTTGTGTATAATTGTCAGTGGAAACAGAGCCAATCTCTCACTTTCTACTGTTCAAATGGTTTTAAGACCATTTAGAATAAACAGACCGCGACATTTCAATGTAACTCGTAAATCTGCATCATGTGGAATCTATATGGGTAGAGCTGCGAAACACTAAAGGGCAGAAAACGTCAGTGGGAGTTGTGTACAGACCACCAAACAATAGTAGTGAGTTTGGGGATGCATTAAACAGGAAATTAGGGATGCTGCAATAAGGGTAGAGCAGTTATCATGGGTGACTTTAAACTACATATAGATTAGGCTAACCAAACTGGTAGCAATACAGTGGACGAGGATTTCTGGAGGGTATAAGGGATGGTTTTCTAGACCAATATGTCGAGGAAACAACTGGAGAACAGGCCATCCTAGCCTGGGTCTTGTGTGACGAGAGAGGAATAATTAGCAATCTGGTCATGTGGGGCCCCTTGGGGAAAAGTGGTAGAATTCTTCATTAAGATGGAAAGCGACACAGTTAATTCAGAGACTAGCGTCGTGAACTTAAAGAAAGGAAACTTCAATATGAGACATGATTTGGCTGGGATAGACTGGTGAATGATACTTAAAGGTTTGCCGGTGGATAGGTAATGGCAGACATTTATAGATCACATGGATGAATTACAACTATTGTACATCCCTGTCTGGCGTAAAAATAAAACAGGAACGGTGGCTCAACCGTGGCTAACAAGGGAAATTAGGGATAGTTTTAAATCCAAGGAAGAGGCATATAAATTGGCCAGAAAAAGTAGCACACCTGAGGACTGGGAGACATTTAGAATTCAGCAGAGGAGGACTAAGGGTCTAATTAGGAGGGGGAAAATAGAGTATGAGAGTAAGCTTGCAGGGAACATAAAAACTGACTGCAAAAGCTTCTATAGATATGTAAAAAGAAAACTAATGTAGGTCCCTTGCAGTCAGAATCAGGTGAATTCATAATGGGGAACAAGGAAATGGCAGACCAATTGAACAAATAGTTTGGTTCTGTCTTCACTAAAGAAGATACAAATAACCTCCCGAAAATTCTAGGGGAGCGAGGGTCTAGCGAGATGGGGGAACTGAGGGAAATCCTTATCAGTCAGGAAATGGTGTTAGGGAAATTGAAGGGACTGAAGGATGATAAATGCCCAGGGCCTGATAGTCTGCATCCCAGAGTATTAAGGAAGTGATCCTAGAAATAGTAGATGCATTGCTGGTCATTTTCCAATATTCCTTGGACTCTGGATAAGTACCTATGGATTGGAGGGTAGCTAATGTAACCCAACATTTTAAACTGGAGGGAGAGAAAAAAAACAGGGAATTATAGAGCGGTTAGCCTGACATCGGTAGTGGGAAAAATGCTGGAATTAATTATTAAACATGTAATTTGGAAAGCAGTGATAGGATCGGTACAAGTCAGCATGGATTTATGAAAGGGAAATCATGCTTGACAAAACTTCTAGGGTTATTTGAGGATGTAACTAGTCGAGTGGATAAGGGACAACCAGTGGACTTGATGCATGTGGACTTTCAAAAGGCTTTTGACAAGGTTCCACACAAGAGATAGTGTGCAAAATTAAGGCACATGCTACTGGGGGTAATGTATTGACCTGGATAGAGAACTGGTTGGCAGACAGAAGCAAAGAGTGGGAATAAACGGTCCTTTTCAGAATGGCAGGCAGTGACTAGTGGAGTGCCGCAAGGTTTAGTGCTGGGATCCCAGCTATTTACAATATACATCAATGATTTAGATGAAGGAATTGAATGTAATATCTTCAAGTTTGCAGATGATACTAAGCTGGGTGGCAGTGTGAGCTGTGAGGAGGATGCTAAGAGGCTGCAGGGTGAATTGGACAGGTTAGGTGAGTGGGCAAATGCATGTCAGATGCAGTGTAATGTGGATAAACGTGAAGTTATCCACTTTGGTGGCAAAAACAGGAAGGCAGATAATTATCTGAATGGTGACAGATTAGTAAAAGTGGAGATGTAACGAGACCTGGGTGTCATGGTACATCAGTCACTGCTACCAGTGCCACATGATAGTCAGAGTAGGAATCGCAGGATAGCGCAGATGAATACCGTGGCTTGAGCAGTGGTGCAGCAGGGAGGGATTCAAATTCCTGGGGCATTGGGACCGGTTCTGGGGGAGGTGGGACCAGTACAAACCGGACGGTCTGCACCTGGGCAGGACCGGAACCAATGTCCTAGGGGGAGTGTTTGCTAGTGCTGTTGGGGAGGATTTAAACTAATATGGCAGGGGGATGGGAACCAATGCAGGGAGACAGAGGGAAACAAAAAGGAGGCAAAAGCAAAAGACAGAAAGGAGATGAGGAAAAGTGGAGGGCAGAGAAACCCAAGGCAAAAAACAAAAAGGGCCACTGTACAGCAAAATTCTAAAAGGACAAAGGGTGTTCAAAAAAACAAGCCTGAAGGCTTTGTGTCTTAATGCAAGGATTATCCGCAATAAGGTGGATGAATTAATTGTGCAAATAGATGTGAATAAATATGATGTGATTGGGATTACGGAGACGTGGCTCCAGGATGATCAGGGCTGGGAACTCAACATTCAGGGGTATTCAACATTCAGGAAGGATAGAATAAAAGGAAAAGGAGGTGAGTTGCATTGCTGGTTAAAGAGGAGATTAATGCAATAGTTAGGAAAGACATTAGCTTGGATGATGTGGAATCTATATGGGTAGAGCTACAGAACACCAAAGGGCAAAAAACGTTAGTAGGAGTTGTGTATAGACCTCCAAACAGTAATAGGGATGTTGGGGAGGGCATCAAACAGGAAATTATGGGTGCATGCAATAAAGGTGCAGCAGTTATAATGGGTGACTTTAATATGCACATAGATTGGGCTAGCCAAACTGGAAGCAATACGGTGGAGGAGGATTTCCTCGAGTGCATAAGGGATGGTTTTCTAGACCAATATGTTGAGGAACCAACTAGGGGGGAGGCCATCTTAGACTGGGTGTTGTGTAATGAGAGAGGATTAATTAGCAATCTCGTTGTGCGAGGCCCCTTGGGGAAGAGTGACCATAATATGGTGGAATTCTGCATTAGGATGGAGAATGAAACAGTAAATTCAGAGACCATGGTCCAGAACTTAAAGAAGGATAACTTTGAAGGTATGAGGCGTGAATTGGCTAGGGTAGATTGGCGAATGATACTTAAGGGGTTGACTGTGGATGGGCAATGGCATTCATTTAGAGACCGCATGGATGAATTACAACAATTGTACATTCCTATCTGGCGGAAAAATAAAAAAGGGAAGGTGGCTGAACCGTGGCTATCTAGGGAAATCAGGGATAGTATTAAAGCCAAGGAAGTGGCATACAAATTGGCCAGAAATAGCAGCGAACCTGGGGACTGGGAGAAATTTAGAACTCAGCAGAGGAGGACAAAGGGTTTGATTAGGGCAGGGAAAATGGAGTACGAGAAGAAGCTTGCAGGGAACATTAAGGCGGATTGCAAAAGTTTCTATAGGTATGTAAAGAGAAAAAGGTTAGTAAAGACAAACGTAGGTCCCCTGCAGTCAGAATCATGGGAAGTCATAACGGGGAACAAGGAAATGGCAGACCAATTGAACAAGTACTTTGGTTCGGTATTCACTAAGGAGGATACAAACAACCTTCCGGATATAAAAGGGGTCAGAGGGTCTAGTAAGGAGGGGGAACTGAGGGAAATCTTTATTAGTCGGGAAATTGTGTTGGGGAAATTGATGGGATTGAAGGCCGATAAATCCCCAGGGCCTGATGGACTGCATCCCAGAGTACTTAAGGAGGTGGCCTTGGAAATAGTGGATGCATTGACAGCCATTTTCCAACATTCCATTGAATCTGGATCAGTTCCTATCGAGTGGAGGGTAGCCAATGTAACACCAATTTTTAAAAAAGGAGGGAGAGAGAAAACAGGGAATTATAGACCGGTCAGCCTGACCTCAGTAGTGGGTAAAATGATGGAATCAATTATTAAGGATGTCATAGCAGTGCATCTGGAAAATGGTGACATGATAGGTCCAAGTCAGCATGGATTTGTGAAAGGGAAATCATGCTTGACAAATCTTCTGGAATTTTTTGAGGATGTTTCCAGTAGAGTGGACAAGGGAGAACCAGATGATATGGTATATTTGGACTTTCAGAAGGCTTTCGACAAGGTCCCACACAAGAGATTAATGTGCAAAGTTAAAGCACATGGGATTGGGGGTAGTGTGCTGACATGGATTGAGAACTGGTTGTCAGACAGGAAGCAAAGAGTAGGAGTAAATGGGTACTTTTCAGAATGGCAGGCAGTGACTAGTGGGGTACCGCAAGGTTCTGTGCTGGGGCCCCAGCTGTTTACACTGTACATTAATGATTTAGACGAGGGAATTAAATGTAGTATCTCCAAATTTGCGAATGACACTAAGTTGGGTGGCAGTGTGAGCTGCGAGGAGGATGCTATTAGGCTGCAGAGTGACTTGGATAGGTTAGGTGAGTGGACAAATGCATAGCAGATGAAGTATAATGTGGATAAATGTGAGATTATCCACTTTGGTGGTAAAAACAGAGAGACAGACTATTATCTGAATGGTGACAGATTAGGAAAAGGGAAGGTGCAACGAGACCTGGGTGTCATGGTACATCAGTCATTGAAGGTTGGCATGCAGGTACAGCAGGCGGTTAAGAAAGCAAATGGCATGTTGGCCTTCATAGCGAGGGGATTTGAATACAGGGGCAGGTAGGTGTTGCTACAGTTGTACAGGGCCTTGGTGAGGCCACACCTGGAGTATTGTGTACAGTTTTGGTCTCCTAACTTGAGGAAGGACATTCTTGCTATTGAGGGAGTGCAGCGAAGATTCACCAGAATGATTCCCTGGATGGCGGGACTGACCTATCAAGAAAGATTGGATCAACTGGGCTTGTGTTCACTGGAGTTCAGAAGAGTGAGAGGGGACCTCATAGAAACGTTTAAAATTCTAACGGGTTTAGACAGGTTAGATGCAGGAAGAATGTTCCCAATGTTGGGGAAGTCCAGAACCAGGGGTCACAGTCTAAGGATAAGGGTTAAGTCATTTAGGACCGAGATGAGGAGAAACTTCTTCACCCAGAGAGTGGTGAACCTGTGGAATTCTCTACCTCAGAAAGTAGTTGAGACCAATTCACTAAATATATTCAAAAGGGAGTTAGATGAAGTCCTTACTACTCGGGGGATCAAGGGGTATGGCCAGAAAGCAGGAAGGGGGTACTGAAGTTTCATGTTCAGCCATGAACTCATTGAATGGCGGTGCAGGCTAGAAGGGCCGAATGGCCTGCTCCTGCACCTATTTTTTATGTTTCTATGTTTCTATGTTTCTATGTCCCGGGGGAAGGGGAGAGTGTCTCGAGGGGAGGGGAGAGTGTCTCGAGGGGAGGGGAGAGTGTCTCCGGTGGAGGGGAGAGTTACTCAGGTGGAGGGGAGAGTGTCTCATGCGGAGGGGAGTGTCTCAGGGGGAGGGGAGAGTGTCTCAGGGGGAGGGGACTGTGTCTCAGCGGGAGGGGAGAGTGTCTCAGGGGGAGGGGAGAGTGTCTCGGGGGAGGGGAGAGTGTCTCGGGGGGAGGGGAGAGTGTCTCAGGGGGAAGGGAGGGGAGAGTTTCTCGGGGGGAGGGAAGGGGAGAGTGTCTCGGGGGGAGGGGAGGGGAGAGTGTCTCGGGGGGAGGAGAGGGGAGAGTGTCCCGGAGGGAGGGGAGGGGAGAGAGTCCCGGGGGGAGGGGAGGGGAGTGTGTCCCGGGGGGAGGGGAGGGGAGTGTGTCCCGGGGGGAGGGGAGGGGAGAGTGTCCCGAGGGGATGGGAGAGTGTCCCAGGGGTGGGGAGGGGAGAGTGTCCCGAGGGGAGGGGAGAGTGTCCCGATGGGAGGGGAGAGTGTCCCAGGGGGAGAGGAGGGGAGAGTGTCCCGAGGGGAGGGGAGGGGAGAGTGTCCCAAGGGGAGGGGAGAGTGTCCCAGGGGGAGGGGAGGGGAGAGTGTCCCGGGGGGAGGGGAGGGGAAAGTGTCCGGGGGGAGGGGAGGGGAGAGTGTCTGAGGGGAGGGGAGAGTGTCCCGAGGGGAGGGGAGGGGAGAGTGTCCCGGGGGAAGGGGAGGGGAATGTGTCCCGGGGGGAGGGGAGGGGATGGGAGAGTGTCCCAGGGGGAGGGGAGAGTGTCCCAGGGGGAGCGGAGGGGAGGGGAGAGTGTCCCGCGGGGAGGGGAGAGTGTCCCAAGGGGAGGGGAAAGGAGAGTGTCCCAGGTGGAGGGGAGGGGAGAGTGTCCCAGGGGGAGGGGAGGGGTGAGTGTCTCAGGATGAGGGGAGGGGTGAGTGACTCGGGGGGAGGGGAGAGTGTCCCGGGCGGAGGGGAGAGTGTCCCGAGGCGAGGGGAGAGTGTCCCAGGGGGAGGGGAGGGGAGAGTGTCCCAGGGGGATGGGAGTGGAGAGTGTCCCAGGGGGAGGGGAGGGGAGAGTGTCCCAGGGGGAAGGGAGGGGAGAATGTCCCGGGGGGAGGGGAGGGGAGAGTGTCCGTGGGGAGGGGAGCGGAGAGTGTCTGAGGGGAGGGGAGAGTGTCCCGAGGGGACGGGAGGGGAGAGTGTCCCGGGGGAAGGGGAGGGGAATGTGTCCCGGGGGGAGGGGAGGGGATGGGAGAGTGTCCCAGGGGGAGGGGAGAGTGTCCCAGGGGGAGGGGAGGGGAGGGGAGAGTGTCCCGGGGGGAGGGGAGGGGAGAGTGTTCAGGAGGGAGGGGAGGGGAGAGTGTCCCAGGGGGAGGGGAGAGTGTCCCGAAGGGAGGGGAGGGGAGAGTGTCCCAGGGGTGAGGAAAGTGTCCCGGGGGGAGGGGAGAGTGTCCCAAGGGGAGGGGATAGGAGAGTGTCCCAGGGGGAGGGGAGGGGAGAGTGTCCCAGGGGGAGGGGAGGGGTGAGTGTCCCAGGATGAGGGGAGGGGTGAGTGTCCAGGGGGGAGGGGAGAGTGTCCCTGGCGGAGGGGAGAGTGTCCCAAGGCGAGGGGAGAGTGTCCCAGAGGGAGGGGAGGGGAGAGTGTCCCAGGGGGAGGGGAGGGGAGAGTGTCCCAGGGGGAGGGGAGGGGAGAGTGTCCCCGGGGGAGGGAAGATGAGAGTGTCCCGGGGGGAGGGGAGGGGAGAGTGTCCCGGGGGGAGGGTAGAGTGTCCCGGTCGGAGGGGAGGGGGAGTGACCGGGGGGGAGGGGAGGGGGAGTGACCGGGGGGGAGGGGAGGGGAGGGGAGAGAGTCCCAGGGGGAGGGGAGAGTGTCCCGGAGGAGGGGAGGGGTGAGTGTCCCGGGTGGGAGGGGAGGGGAGGGGAGGGTGAGTGTCCCAAGGGGAGGGGAGGGTGAGTGTCGCAGGGGGAGAGGGGAGGGGAGGGTGAGTGTCCCGAGGGGAAGGGAGGGTGAGTGTCCCGGGGGGAGGGGAGAGTGTCCCGAGGGGAGGGGAGAGTATCCCAGGGGGAGGGGAGGGGAGAGTGTCCCGGGGGAGGGGAGGGGAGAGAGTCCGGGGGGGAGGGGCGGGGAGGGGAGGGTGAGTGTCCCGGGGGGAGGGGAGTGTGTCCCGAGGGGAGAGGAGAGTGTCCCAGGGGGAGGGAGGGGAGAGTGTCCCCGGGGGAGGGAAGATGAGAGTGTTCAGGGGGGAGGGGAGGGGAGAGTGTCCCGGGGGGAGGGGAGGGGAGAGAGTCCGGGGGGGAGGGGAGAGTGTCTCGGGGGGAGGTGAGGGGAGGGGAGAGTGTCCCGAGGGGAGGGGAGGAGAGGAGAGAGTGTCCCGAGGGCAGGGGAGGGGAGGGGTGAGTGTCCTGGGGGGAGGGGAGGGGAGAGTGCCCGTGGGGGAGGGGAGAGTGTCCCGAGGGGAGGGGAGGGGAGATGAGAGTGTCTCGGGGGAGGGGAGAGTGTCCTGAGGGGAGGGGAGGGTGCGTGTCCCGGTGGGAGAGGAGAGGAGAGGGGAGGGGAGGGGAGGTTGAGTGTCCCGGGGGGAGGGGAGGGGAGGGGAGAGTGTCCCGGCGGCAGGGGAGGGGAGGGGAGAGTGTCCCGGGGGGAGGGGAGGGGAGGGGAGAGTGTCCGCGGGATGGGGAGGGGAGAGTGCCCGTGGGGGAGGGGAGAGTGTCCCGAGTGGAGGGGAGGGGAGATGAGAGTGTCTCGGGGTGGGGAGAGTGTCCTGAGGGGAGGGGAGTGTGCGTGTCCCAGGGGGAGAGGAGAGGAGAGGGGAGGGGAGGGGAGGTTGAGTGTCCCGGGTGGAGGGGAGAGGAGGGTGAGTGTCCCGAGGGGAGGTGAGTGTGAGTGTCCAGGGGGAGAGGGGAGAGGAGGGGAGGGTGAGTGTCCCGGGGGGGAGTGCAGGGTGAGTGTCCCGGTGGGGTGGGGAGGGTGAGTGTCCCGGGGGGAGGGGAGGGTGAGTGTCCCGGGGGGGAGAGGAGGGTGAGTGTCCCAGACAGGTGGGGAGGGGAGGGTGAGTGTCCCAGGGGGGAGGGGAGGGTGAGTGTCCCGGGGGGTGGGGAGGGGAGCGTGAGTGTCCTGGGGGGGAGGGGAGGGGAGGGTGAGTGTCCCGGGGAGGAGGGGAGGGGAGAGTGAGTGTCCCGATGGGAGGGGAAGGTGAGTATCCCTGGGGGAGGGGAGGGGAGTGTGAGTGTCCTGGAGGGAGGGGGGGAGGGTGAGTGTCCCGGTTGGGAGGGGAGGGGAGGGTGAGTGTCGCGGGTGGAGGGGAAGGGGAGTGTCCCGGGGGGGGTAGAGTGTCCCGAGGGGAGGGGAGAGTGTCCCAGGGGGAGGGGAGGGGTGAGTGTCCCGGGGGGAGGGGAGGGGAGAGTGTCCGGGGGGAGGGGAGAGTGTCCTGAGGGGAGGGGAGGGGAGGGGAGAGTGTCCCGGGAGGAGGGGAGGGGAGGGGAGGGTGTCCCGGGGGGAGGGGAGGCGAGAGTGTCCCGGGGGGAGGGGAGGGGAGAATGTCTCGGGGGTAGGGGAGAGTGTCTCGGGCGGAGGGGAGCGTGTCTCGGGGGGAGGGGAGAATGTCTCGGGGGGAGGGGAGAGTATCTCAGGGGGAGGGGAGAGTGTCTCGGGGGGAGGGGACTGTGTCTCAGCGGGAGGGGAGAGTATCTCGGGGGGAGGGGAGAATGTCTCGGGGAGAGGGGACATTGTCTCAGATGGAGGGGAGTGTCTCGGGGGAAGGGGAGAGTGTCTCGGGGGAGGGGAGAGTGTCTCAGGGGGAGGGGAGAGTGTCTCGGGGGGATGGGAGAGTGTCCCGGGGGGCGGGGAGTGGAGAATGTCTCGGGGGGAGGGGAGGGGTCAGTGTCTCGGGGGGAGGGGAGGGGAGCGTGTCCCGGGGGGAGGGGAGAGTGTCCCGAGGGGAGGGGAGAATGTCCCAGGGGGGAGGGGAGGGGAGAGTGTCCCGAGGGGAGGGGAGAGTTTCCCGAGGGGAGTGGAGAGTGTCCCAGGGGGAGGGGAGGAGAGAGTGTCCCGGGGGGAGGGGAGAGTGTCCCGGGGGCAGGGGAGAGTGTCCCGAGTGGAGGGGGGAGTGTCCCGGGGGGATGGGAGAGTGTCCCGGGGGGAGGGGAGAGTGTCCCGGGGGGAGGGGAGAGTCTCCCGGGGGGAGGGGAGGGGAGAGTGTACCGAGGGGAGGGGAGGGGAGAGTGTCCCGAGGGGAGGGGAGGGGGAGAGTGTCCCGGGGGGAGGGGAGGGGTGTGTGTCCCGAGGGGAGAGGACAGTGTGCCAGGGGGAGGGGAGGGGAGAGTGTCCCAGGGGGAGGGGAGAGTGTCCCGAGGGGAGGGGAGAGTGTCCCGGGGGGATGGGAGAGTGTCCCGGGGGGATGGGAGAGTGTCCCGGGGGGAGGAATGAGTGTCCCGGGGGGAGGGGGAGAGTGTCCCGGGAGGAGGGGAGAGTGTCCCGGGGGGAGGGGAGAGTGTCCCTGGGGGAGGGGAGAGTGTCCCGAGGAGAGGGGAGAGTGTCCCGGCGGGAGGGGAGAGTGTCCCGGGGGAGGGGAGAGTGTCTCGGGGGGAGGGGAGAGTGGCCAGAGGGGAGGGGAGGGGAGAGTGTCCCGGGGGAGGAGAGAGTGTCCCGGGGGGGAGGGAGAGTGTCCCTGGGGTAGCGGAGAGTGTCCCGGAGGGAAGGGAGGGAGTCCCGGGGGGAGGGGAGAGTGTCCCGAGGGGAGGGGAGAGTGTCTCAGGTGGAGGGGAGAGTGTCCCGGGGGGAGGGGAGAGTGTCCCGGGGGAAGGGGAGGGGAGGGGAGAGTGTCCCGGGGGGGAGGGGAGAGTGTCTCAGGGGAGGGGAGAGTGTCCCGGGGGGAGGGGAGAGTGTCTCAGTGGGAGGGCAGAGAATTCCCAGGGGGTGGGGAGAGTGTTCCAAAGGGAGGGGAGAGTGTCCCGAGGGGAGGGAGTGTGTCCCCGGGGGGAGGGGAGACGGTCCCGGGGGGGAGGGGAGAGTGTCCCGGGGGGAGGGGAGAGTGTCCCGGGGGGAGGGGAGAGTGTCCCAGGGGGAGGGGAGGGGAGAGTGTCCCGGGGGGAGGGGAGAGTGTCCCGGGGGGAGGGGAGAGTGTCCCGAGGGGAGGGGAGGGGAGACTGTCCAGGGGGTGGGAGAGTGTCCCGGGGGGAGGGAGGGGAGTGTCCCGAGGGGAGGGGAGGGGAGGTGAGGGGAGAGTGTCCCAGGGGGAGGGAAGGGGAGGGGAGAGTGTCTCAGGGGAGGGGAGAGTGTCCCGAGGCGAGGGGAGAGTGTCCCGAGGGGAGGGGAGAGTGTCGAGAGGGGAGGTGAGAGTGTCCCGGAGGGAGGGGTGAGTGTCCCGGGGGGAGGGGAGAGTGTCCCGGGGGGAGGGGAGAGTGTCCCGGGGGGAATGGAGAGTGTCCCGAGGGAGGGGAGGGGAGAGTGTCCCAGGGGGAGGGGAGAGTGTCCCGGGGGGAGAGGAGAGTGTCCCGGAGGCAAGGCAGAGTGTCCCGGGGGGAGGGGAGAGTGTCCCGAGGGGAGGGGAGTGTGTCTCGGGGGGAGGGGAGAGTGAACCGGGGGGAGGGGAGAGTGTCCCTGGGGTAGCGGTGAGTGTCCCGGAGGGAAGGGAGGGAGTCCCGGGGGGAGGGGAGGGGAGAGTGTACCGAGGGGAGGGGAGGGGAGAGTGTCCCGAGGGGAGGGGAGGGGAGCGTGTCCCGGGGGGAGGGGAGGGGTGTGTGTCCCGAGGGGAGAGGACAGTGTGCCAGGGGGAGGGGAGGGGAGAGTGTCCCAGGGGGAGGGGAGAGTGTCCCGAGGGGAGGGGAGAGTGTCCCGGGGAGATGGGAGAGTGTCCCGGGGGGATGGGCGAGTGTCCCGGGGGGAGGGGAGAGTGTCTCTGGGGGAGGGGAGAGTGACCAGAGGGGAGGGGAGGGGAGAGTGTCCCGGGGGGAGGAGAGAGTGACCCGGGGGGGAGGGGAGAGTGTCCCTGGGGTAGCGGAGAGTGTCCCGGAGGGAAGGGAGGGAGTCCCGTGGGGAGGGGAGAGTGTGCCGAGGGGAGGGGAGAGTGTCTCAGGTGGAGGGGTGAGTGTCCCGGGGGGAGGGGAGAGTGTCCCGGGGGAAGGGGAGGGGAGGGGAGAGTGTCCCGGGGGGAGGGGAGAGTGTCTCAGTGGAGGGGAGAGTGTCCCGGGGGGAGGGGAGAGTGTCTCAGGGGGAGGGCAGAGAATTCCCAGGGGGTGGGGAGAGTGTTCCAAGGGGAGGGGAGAGTGTCCCGAGGGAGAGGAGTGTGTCCCGGGGGGAGGAGAGAGTGTCCCGGGGGGGAGGGGAGAGTGTCCCTGGGGTAGCGGAGAGTGTCCCGGAGGGAAGGGAGGGAGTCCCAGGGGGAGGGGAGAGTGTCCCGAGGGGAGGGGTGAGTGTCTCAGGTGGAGGGGAGAGTGTCCCGGGGGGAGGGGAGAGTGTCCCGGAGGAAGGGGAGGGGAGAGTGTCCCGGGGGGAGGGGAGAGTGTCTCAGGGGAGGGGAGAGTGTCCCGGGGGGAGGGGAAAGTGTCTCAGGGGGAGGGCAGAGTATTCCCAGGGGGTGGGGAGAGTGTTCCAAGGGGAGGGGAGAGTGTCCCGAGGGGAGGGGAGTGTGTCCCGGGGGGAGGGGAGACGGTCCTGGGGGGAGGGGAGAGTGTCCCGGGGGGAGGGGAGAGTGTCCCGGGGGGAGGGGAGAGTGTCCCAGCGGGAGGGGAGGGGAGAGTGTCCCGGGGGGAGGGGAGAGTGTCCCGAGGGGAGGGGAGGGGAGACTGTCCCAGGGGGTGGGGAGAGTTTCCCGGGGGGAGGGGAGGGGAGTGTCCCGAGGGGAGGGGAGGGGAGGGGAGGTGCGGGGAGAGTGTCCCAGGGGGAGGGAAGGGGAGGGGAGAGTGTCTCAGGGGAGGGGAGAGTATCCCGAGGCGAGGGGAGAGTGTCCCGAGGGGAGGGGAGAGTGTCCAGAGGGGAGGTGAGAGTGTCCCGGAGGGAGGGGTGAGTGTCCCGGGGGGAGTGGAGAGTGTTCCAGGGGGAGGGGGAGAGTGTCCCGAGGGGAGGGGAGTGTGTCTCGGGGGGAGGGGAGAATGTCCCGGGGGGAGAGGAGAGTGTCCCGGAGGCAAGGCAGAGTGTCCCGGGGGGAGGGGAGAGTGTCCCGAGGGGAGGGGAGTGTGTCTCGGGGGGAGGGGAGAGTGTCCCGGGGGGAGGGGAGAGTGTCCCGGGGGGAGGGGACGGGAGAGTGTCCCAGGGGGAGGGGAGCGGAGAGTGTCCCAGGGGGAGGGGAGGGGAGAGTGTCCCAGTGGGAGGGGAGAGAGTCCCAGGGAGAGGGGAGATTGTCCCAGGAGGAGGGGAGGGGAGAGTGTCCCGGGTGGAGGGGAGAGTGTCCCGGGGAGAGGGGAGAGTGTCCCGAGGGGAGGGGAGGGGAGAGTGTCCCAGGGGGAGGAGAGAGTGTCCCGGGGGGAGGGGAGGGGAGAATGTCCCGGGGTGAGGGGAGGGGAGGGGAGGGGAGTGTGTCGCAGGGGAGGGGAGAGTGTCTCGTGGGGAGGGGAGAGTGTCCCGAGGGGAGGGGAGGGGAGAGTGTCCCGGTGGGAGGGGAGAGTGTCCCGGGGGGAGGGGGAGAGTGTCCCGGGTGGAAGGGAGAGTGTCCCGGGGGGAGGGGAGAGTGTCCCGGGGGGAGGGGAGAGTGTCTCGGGGTGAGGGGCGAGTGTCCCGAGGGGAGGGGAGGGGAGAGTGTCCCGGTGGGAGGGGAGAGTGTCCCGGGGGGAGGGGAGAGTGTCCCGGGGGGAGGGGAGAGTGTCCCGGGGGGAGGGGAGGGGAGGGTGAGTGTCCCGGGGGGAGGGGAGGGTGAGTGTCCCGGCGGGGAGGGGAGGGGAGGGTGAGTGTCCCGGGGGGAGTGGAAGGTGAGTATCCCTGGGGGAGGGGAGGGGAGCGTGAGTGTCCTGGAGGGAGGGGGGGGGAGGGTGAGTGTCCCGGTTGGGAGGGGAGGGGAGGGTGAGTGTCGCGGGTGGAGGGGAAGGGGAGTGTCCCAGGGGGGGGTAGAGTGTCCCGAGGGGAGGGGAGTGTGTCCCAGGGGGAGGGGAGGGGTGAGTGTCCCGGGGGGAGGGGAGGGGAGAGTGTCCGGGGGGAGGGGAGAGTGTCCCGAGGGGAGGGGAGGGGAGGGGAGAGTGTCCCGGGAGGAGGGGAGGTGAGGGGAGAGTGTCCCGGGGGGAGGGGAGGCGAGAGTGTCCCGGGAGGAGGGGAGGGGAGAATGTCTCGGGTGGAGTGGAGAGTATCTCGGGCGGAGGGGAGAGTGTCTCAGGGGGAGGGGAGAGTGTCTCAGGGGGAGGGGAGAGTGTCTTGGGGGAGGGGAGGGGAGAGTGTCCCGAGGGGAGTGGAGAGTGTCCCGGGGGAAGGGGAGAGTGGCCCGGGGGCAGGGGAGAGTGTCCCGAGTGGAGGGGAGAGTGTCCCGGGGGGAGGGGAGAGTGTCCCAGGGGGAGGGGAGAGTGTCCCGGGGGGAGGGGAGGGGAGAGTGTACAGAGGGGAGGGGAGGGGAGAGTGTCCCGAGGGGAGGGGACCGGAGAGTGTCCCAGGGGGAGGGGAGAGTGTCCCGGGGGGAGAGGACAGTGTGCCAGGGGGAGGGGAGGGGAGATTGTCCCAGGGGGAGGGGAGAGTGTCCCGGGGGGAGGAATGAGTGTCTCGGGGGGAGGGGAGAGTGTCCCGGGAGGAGGGGAGAGTGTCCCGGGGGGAGGGGAGAGTGTCCCAGGGGGAGGGGAGAGTGTCCCGAGGGGAGGGGAGAGTGTCCCGGCGGGAGGGGAGAGTGTCCCGGGGGGAGGGGAGATTGTCTCGGGAGGAGGGGAAAGTGGCCAGAGGGGAGGGGAGAGGAGAGTGTCCCGGGGGGATGAGAGAGTGTCCCGGGGGGGAGGGGAGAGTGTCCCTGGGGTAGGGGAGAGTGTCCCGGAGGGAAGGGAGGGAGTCCCGGGGGGAGGGGAGAGTGTCCCGAGGGGAGGTGAGAGTGTCTCAGGTGGAGGGGAGAGTGTCCCGGGGGGAGGGGAGAGTGTCCCGGGGGAAGGGGCGGGGAGGGGAGAGTGTCCCGGGGGGAGGGGAAAGTGTCTCAGGGGAGGGGAGAGTGTCCCGGGGGAAGGGGAGAGTGTCTCAGGGGGAGGGCAGAGCATTCCCAGGGGGAGGGGAGAGTGTTCCAAGGGGAGGGGAGAGTGTCCCGAGGGGAGGGGAGTGTGTCCCGGGGGGAGGGGAGACGGTCCCGGGGGGAGGGGAGAGTGTCCCGTGGGGAGGGGAGAGTGTCCCGGGGGGAGGGGAGAGTGTCCCGGGAGGAGGGGAGAGTGTCCCAGGGGGAGGGGAGGGGAGAGTGACCCGGGGGGAGGGGAGAGTGTCCCGGGGGAAGGGGCGGGGAGGGGAGAGTGTCCCGGGGGGAGGGGAGAGTGTCTCAGGGGGAGGGCAGAGAATTCCCAGGGGGAGGGGAGAGTGTTCCAAGGGGAGGGGAGAGTGTCCCGAGGGGAGGGGAGTGTGTCCCGGGGGGAGAGGAGACGGTCCCGGGGGGAGGGGAGAGTGTCCCGGGGGGAGGGGAGAGTGTCCCGGGGGGAGGGGAGAGTGTCCCGGGAGGAGGGGAGAGTGTCCCAGGGGGAGGGGAGGGGAGAGTGACCCGGGGGGAGGGGAGAGTGTCCCGGGGAGAGGGGAGAGTGTCCCGAGGGGAGGGGAGGGGAGACTGTCCCAGGGGGTGGGGAGTGTGTCCCGGGGGGAGGGGAGGGGAGTGTCCCGAGGGGAGGGGAGGGGAGCGGAGGGGAGGGGAGACTGTCCCAGGGGGAGGGAGAGTGTCCCAAAGGGGAGGGGAGGGTGTCTCAGGGGGAGTGGAGAATGTCCCGAGGGGAGGGGAGAGTGTCCCGAGGGGAGGGGAGAGTGTCTCGGGGGGAGGGGAGAGTGTCTCGGGGGGAGGGGAGAGTGTCTCGCGGGGAGGGGACAGTGTCCGGAGGGGAGGGGAGAGTGTCCCGGGGGGAGGGGAGAGTGTCTCGGGGGGAGGGGAGAGTGTCTCGGGGGGAGGGGAGAGTGTCTCCGGGGGAGGGGACAGTGTCTCCGGAGGAGGGGAGAGTGCCTCAGGGGGAGGGGAGAGTGTCTCGGTGGGAGGGGAGAGTATCTCGGGGAGAGGGGAGAGTGTCTCGGGGGGAGAGGAGAGTGACCCGGGGGGAGCGGAGAGAGTCCCAGGGGGAGGGGAGAGTGTCCCAGGGGGAGGGGAGGAGAGATTGTCCCGGGGGGAGGGGAGAGTGTCCCGGGGGGAGAGGAGAGTGCCCGTGAGGCAAGGCAGAGTGTCCCGAGGGGAGGGGAGTGTGTCTCGGCGGGAGGGGAGAGTGTCCCGGGGGGAGGGGAGAGTGACCCTGGGGGAGGGGACGGGAGAGTGTCCCAGGGGGAGGGGAGGGGAGAGTTTCCCAAGGGGAGGGGAGGGGAGAGTGTCCCAGTGGGAGGGGAGAGAGTCCCAGGGGGAGGGGAGAGAGTCCCAGGGGAGGGGAGATTGTCCCAGGAGGAGGGGAGGGGAGCGGAGGGGAGGGGAGACTGTCCCAGGGGGAGGGAGAGTGTCCCAAAGGGGAGGGGAGGGTGTCTCAGGGGGAGTGGAGAATGTCCCGAGGGGAGGGGAGAGTGTCCCGAGGGGAGGGGAGAGTGTCTCGGGGGGAGGGGAGAGTGTCTCGGGGGGAGGGGAGAGTGTCTCGCGGGGAGGGGACAGTGTCCGGAGGGGAGGGGAGAGTGTCCCGGGGGGAGGGGAGAGTGTCTCGGGGGGAGGGGAGAGTGTCTCGGGGGGAGGGGAGAGTGTCTCCGGGGGAGGGGACAGTGTCTCCGGAGGAGGGGAGAGTGCCTCAGGGGGAGGGGAGAGTGTCTCGGTGGGAGGGGAGAGTATCTCGGGGAGAGCGGAGAGTGTCTCGGGGGGAGAGGAGAGTGACCCGGGGGGAGCGGAGAGAGTCCCAGGGGGAGGGGAGAGTGTCCCAGGGGGAGGGGAGGAGAGATTGTCCCGGGGGGAGAGGAGAGTGCCCGTGAGGCAAGGCAGAGTGTCCCGAGGGGAGGGGAGTGATTCTCGGCGGGAGGGGAGAGTGTCCCGGGGGGAGGGGAGAGTGTCCCTGGGGGAGAGGACGGGAGAGTGTCCCAGGGGGAGGGGAGGGGAGAGATTCCCAAGGGGAGGGGAGGGGAGAGTGTCCCAGTGGGAGGGGAGAGAGTCCCAGGGGGAGGGGAGAGAGTCCCAGGGGAGGGGAGAGTGTCCCAGGGGGAGGGGAGGAGAGATTGTCCCGGGGGGAGGGGAGAGTGTCCCGGGGGGAAGGGAGAGTGTCCCGGGGGGAAGGGAGAGTGTCCCGAGGGGAGGGGAGAGTGTCTCGGGGGGAGGGGAGAGTGTCCCGGGGGGAGGGGAGAGTGTCCCGGGGGTAGAGAGTGTCTCAGGGGAGGGGAGAGTGTCCTGGGGGGAGGGGAGGGTGTCTCAGGGGGAGGGGAGAGTGTCCCAGGAGGAGGGGAGGGGAGAGTTTCCCGGGGGGAGGGGAGAGTGTCCGGGGGGAGGGGAGAGTGTCTCTGGGGGAGGGGAGAGAGTCCCGAGAGGAGGGGAGAGAGTCTCGGGGGGAGGGGAGAGTGTCTCGGGGGGAGGGGAGAATGTCCCGGGGGGAGGGGAGAGTGTCTCTGGGGGAGGGGAGAGTGTCCCAGGGGGAGGGGAGAGTGTCCGAGAGGAGGGGAGAGAGTCTCGGGGGGAGGGGAGAGAGTCACTGGGGGAGGGGAGAGTGTCCCGGGGGGAGGGGAGAATGTCCCGGGGGGAGGGGAGAGTGTCTCTGGGGGAGGGGAGAGTGTCCCGGGGGGAGGGGAGAATGTCCCGGGGGGAGGGGAGAGTGTCCCGGGGGGAGGGGTGTGTGTGCCGGGAGGAGGGGAGAGTGTCCCGGGGGGAGGGGAGAGTGTCTCGGGGGGAGGGGAGTGTGTCCCGGGGGGAGGGAAGGGGAGAGTGTCTCGGGGGGAGGGGAGAGTGTCTCAGGGGAGGGGAGAGTGTCCCGGGGGGAGGGGAGAGTGTCTCAGGTGGAGGGGAGAGTGTCTCAGGGGAGGGGAGAGTGTCCCGGGGGGAGGGGAAAGTGTCTCAGGGGGAGGGGAGAGTGTACCGGGGGGAGGGGAGGGGAGGGGAGAGTGTCTCAGGTGGAGGGGAGAGTGTCCCGGGGAGAGGGGAGGGGAGTGTCCCGAGGGGAGGGGAGGGGAGGGGAGGGGAGGGGAGAGTGTCCCAGGGGGAGGGAGAGTGTTCCGGGGGGAGGGGAGGGTGTCTCAGGGGGAGTGGAGAATGTCCCGAGGGGAGGGGAGAGTGTCCCGAGGGGAGGGCAGAGTGTCTCGGGGGGAGGGGAGAGTGTCTCGGGGGGAGGGGAGAGTGTCTCGCGGGGAGGGGAGAGTGTCTCGGTGGGAGGGGAGAGTATCTCGGGGGGAGGGGAGAGTGTCTCGGGGGGAGAGGAGAGTGACCCGGGGGGCGCGGAGAGAGTCCCAGGGGGAGGGGAGAGTGTCCCAGGGGGAGGGGAGGAGAGAGTGTCCCGGGGGGAGGGGAGTGTGTCTCGGCGGGAGGGGAGAGTGTCCCGGGGGGAGGGGAGAGTGTCCCTGGGGGAGGGGACGGGAGAGTGTCCCAGGGGGAGGGGAGGGGAGAGTGTCCCAAGGGGAGGGGATGGGAGAGTGTCCCAGTGGGAGGGGAGAGATCCCAGGGGGAGGGGAGATTGTCCCAGGAGGAGGGGAGGGGAGAGTGTCCCGAGTGGAGGGGAGAGTGTCCCGGGGAGAGGGGAGAGTGTCCCGAGGGGAAGGGAGGGGAGAATGTCCCGAGGGGATGGGAGGGGAGGGGAGGGGAGAGTGTCGCGGGGGAGGGGAGAGTGTCCCGGGGGGAGGGGAGAGTGTCTCGGGGGGAGGGGAGAGTGTCTCGGGGGGAGGGGAGAGTGTCCCGAGGGGAGGGGAGGGGAGAGTGTCCCGGTGGCAGGGGAGAGTGTCCCGGGGGGAGGGGAGAGTGTCCCGGGGGGAAGGGAGAGTGTCCCGAGGGGAGGGGAGAGTGTCTCGGGGGGAGGGGAGAGTGTCCCGGGGGGAGGGGAGAGTGTCCCGGGGGGAGGGAGTGTCTCAGGGTAGGGGAGAGTGTCCCAGGAGGAGGGGAGGGGAGAGTGTCCCGGGGGGCGGGGAGAGTGTCTCAGGGGGAGCGGAGAGTGTCCCGAGTGGAGGGGAGAGTGTCCCGAGGGGAGGGGAGAGTGTCTCGGGTGGAGGGGAGTGTGTCTCGGGGGGAGGGGAGAGTGTCTCGGGGGGAAGGGAGAGTGTCTCGGGGGGAGGGGTGAGTGTCTCGGGGGGAGGGGAGAGTGTCCCGAGGGGAGGGGAGGGTGACCCGGGGGGAGGGGAGTGTGTCTCGGGGGGAGGGGAGAGTGTCCTGGGGGGAGGGGAGAGTGTCCCGGGGAGAGGGGAGAGGAGGGGAGGAGAGATTGTCTCAGGGGAGGGGAGAGTGTCCCGGGGGGAGGGGAGGGTGTCTCAGGGGGAGGGGAGAGTGTCCCAGGAGGAGGGGAGGGGAGAGTGTCCCGGGGGGAGGGGAGAGTGTCCCGGGGGGAGGGGAGAGTGTCTCTGGGGGAGGGGAGAGTGTCCCGGGGGGAGGGGAGAATGTCCCGGGGGGAGGGGAGAGTGTCTCTGGGGGAGGGGAGAGTGTCCCAGGGGGAGGGGAGAGTGTCCCGAGAGGAGTGGAGAGAGTCTCGGGGGGAGTGGAGAGTGTCTCTGGGGGAGGGGAGAGTGTCCCGGGGGGAGGGGAGAATGTCCCGGGGGGAGGGGAGAGTGTCCCGGGGGGAGGGGAGAGTATCCCAGGGGGAGGGATGTGTGTGCCAGGGGGAGGGGAGGGGAGAGTGTCGCGGGGGAGGGGAGAGTGTCTCGGGGGGAGGGGAGAGTGTCCCGAGGGGAGGGGAGGGGAGAGTGTCCCGGTGGGAGGGGAGAGTGTCCCGGGGGGAGGGGAGAGTGTCCCGGGGGGAAGGGAGAGTGTCCCGGGGGGAGGGGAGAGTGTCCCGGGGGGAGGGGAGAGTGTCTCGGGGTGAGGGGAGAGTGTCCCGAGGGGAGTGGAGGGGAGAGTGTCCCGGTGGGAGGGGGGAGTGTCCCGGGGGGAGGGGAGAGTGTCCCGGGGGGAGGGGAGAGTGTCCCGGGGGGAGGGGAGAGTGTCCCGGGGGGAGGGGAGGGGAGGGTGAGTGTCCCGGGGGGAGGGAGTGTGGGTGTCCCGGCGGGGAGGGGAGGGGAGGGTGAGTGTCCCAGGGGGAGTGGAAGGTGAGTATCCCTGGGGGAGGGGAGGGGAGCGTGACTGTCCTGGAGGGAGGGGGGGAGTGTGAGTGTCCTGGTTGGGGAGGGGAAGGGAGGGTGAGTGTCGCTGGGTGAGGGGAAGGGGAGTGTCCCAAGGGGGGGGTAGAGTGTCCCGAGGGAGGTGAGTGTGTCCCAGGGGGAGGGGAGTGGTGAGTGTCCCGGGGGGAGGGGAGGGGAGAGTGTCCGGGGGGAGTGGAGAGTGTCCCGAGGGGAGGGGAGGGGAGGGGAGAGTGTCCCGGGAGGAGGGGAGGGGAGGGGAGAGTGTCCCGGGGGGAGGGGAGGCGAGAGTGTCCCGGGGGGAGGGGAGGTGAGAATGTCTCGGGGGTAGTGGAGAGTATCTCGGGCGGAGGGGAGAGTGTCTCAGGGGGAGGGGAGAGTGTCTCAGGGGGAGGGGAGAGTGTCTCGGGGGAGGGGAGGGGAGGGTGTCCCGAGGGGAGTGGAGAGTGTCCCGGGGGGAGGGGAGAGTGTCCCGGGGGCAGGGGAGAGTGTCCCGAGTGGAGGGGAGAGTGTCCCCGGGGGGAGGGGAGAGTGTCTCAGGGGGAGGGGAGAGTGTCCCAGGGGGAGGGGAGAGTGTCCCGGGGGGAGGGGAGAGTGTCCCAGGGGGAGGGGAGAGTGTCCCGAGGGGAGGAGAGAGTGTCCCGGCGGGAGGAATGAGTGTCTCGGGGGGAGTGGAGAGTGTCCCGGGAGGAGGGGAGAGTGTCCCGGGGGAGGGGAGAGTGTCCCAGGGGGAGGGGAGAGTGTCCCGAGGGGAGGGGAGTGTCCCGGGAGGAGGGGAGAGTGTCCCGGGGGGAGGGGAGATTGTCCCAGGGGGAGGGAGAGTGTCCCGAGGGGAGGGGAGAGTGTCCCGGCGGGAGGGGAGAGTGTCCCGGGGGGAGGGGAGAGTGTCTCGGGAGGAGGGAAAGTGCCCAGAGGGGAGGGGAGGGGAGAGTGTCCCGGGGGGATGAGAGAGTGTCCAGGGGGGGGAGGGGAGAGTGTCCCTGGGGTAGGGGAGAGTGTCCCGGAGGGATGGGAGGGAGTCCCGGGGGGAGGGGAGAGTGTCCCGAGGGGAGGGGAGAGTTTCCCGGGGGAAGGGGAGGGGGAGGGGAGAGTGTCCCGGGGGGAGGGGAGAGTGTCTCGGGGGGAGGGGAGAGTGTCTCGGGGGGAGGGGAGAGTGTCTCCGGGGGAGGGGACAGTGTCTCCGGAGGAGGGGAGAGTGCCTCAGGGGGAGGGGAGAGTGTCTCGGTGGGAGGGGAGAGTATCTCGGGGAGAGGGGAGAGTGTCTCGGGGGGAGAGGAGAGTGACCCGGGGGGAGCGGAGAGAGTCCCAGGGGGAGGGGAGAGTGTCCCAGGGGGAGGGGAGGAGAGATTGTCCCGGGGGGAGGGGAGAGTGTCCCGGGGGGAGAGGAGAGTGCCCGTGAGGCAAGGCAGAGTGTCCCGAGGGAGGGGAGTGTGTCTCGGCGGGAGGGGAGAGTGTCCCGGGGGGAGGGGAGAGTGTCCCTGGGGGAGGGGACGGGAGAGTGTCCCAGGGGGAGGGGAGGGGAGAGTGTCCCAAGGGGAGGGGAGGGGAGAGTGTCCCAGTGGGAGGGGAGAGAGTCCCAGGGGGAGGGGAGAGAGTCCCAGAGGGAGGGGAGATTGTCCCAGGAGGAGGGGAGGGGAGAGTGTCCCGAGTGGAGGGGAGAGTGTCCCGGGGGGAGGGGTAAGTGTCTCGGGGGGAGGCGAGAGTGTCCGAGGGGAGGGGAGGGGAGAGTGTCCCGGTGGGAGGGGAGAGTGTCCCGGGGGGAGGGGAGAGTGTCCCGGGGGGAAGGGAGAGTGTCCCGGGGGGAAGGGAGAGTGTCCCGAGGGGAGGGGAGAGTGTCTCGGGGGGAGGGGAGAGTGTCCCGGGGGGAGGGGAGAGTGTCCCGGGGGTAGAGAGTGTCTCAGGGGAGGGGAGAGTGTCCTGGGGGGAGGGGAGGGTGTCTCAGGGGGAGGGGAGAGTGTCCCAGGAGGAGGGGAGGGGAGAGTGTCCCGGGGGGAGGGGAGAGTATCCGGGGGGAGGGGAGAGTGTCTCTGGGGGAGGGGAGAGAGTCCCGAGAGGAGGGGAGAGAGTCTCGGGGGGAGGGGAGAGTGTCTCGGGGGGAGGGGGAGAATGTCCCGGGGGGAGGGGAGAGTGTCCCGAGAGGAGGGGAGAGAGTCTCGGGGGGAGGGGAGAGAGTCACTGGGGGAGGGGAAGTGTCCCGGGAGGGAGGGGAGAATGTCCCGGGGGGGAGGGGAGAGTGTCCCTGGGGGAGGGGAGAGTGTCCCGGGGGAGGGGAGGGAGAGAATGTCCTGGGGGGAAGGGAGAGTGTCCCGGGGGGAGGGGTGTGTGTGCCGGGAGGAGGGGAGAGTGTCCCGGGGGGAGGGGAGCGTGTCCCGAGAGGAGGGGAGAGAGTCTCGGGGGGGAGGGGAGAGAGTCACTGGGGGAGGGGAGAGTGTCCCGGGGGGAGGGGAGATGTCCCGGGGGGAGGGGGAGAGTGTCTCTGGGGGAGGGGAGAGTGTCCCGGGGGGAGGGGAGAATGTCCCGGGGGGAGGGGAGAGTGTCCCGGGGGGAGGGGTGTGTGTGCCGGGAGGAGGGGAGAGTGTCCCGGGGGGAGGGGAGAGTGTCTCGGGGGGAGGGGAGTGTGTCCCGGGGGGAGGGGAGGGGAGAGTGTCTCGGGGGAGGGGAGAGTGTCTCAGGGGAGGGGAGAGTGTCCCGGGGGGAGGGGAGAGTGTCTCAGGAGGAGGGGAGAGTGTCTCAGGGGGAGGGGAGAGTGTCCCGGGGGGAGGGGAGAGTGTCTCAGGGGGAGGGGAGAGTGTACCGGGGGAGGGGAGGGGAGGGGAGAGTGTCTAAGGTGGAGGGGAGAGTGTCCCGGGGGGAGGGGAGAGTTTCCCGGGGGAAGGGGAGGGGAGGGGAGAGTGTCCCGGGGGGAGGGGAGAGTGTCTCAGGGGAGGGGAGAGTGTCCCGGGGGGAGGGGAGAGTGTCTCAGGGGGAGGGCATAGAATTTCCAGGGGGAGGGGAGAGTGTTCCAAGGGGAGGGGAGAGTGTCCCGAGGGGAGGGGAGTGTGTCCCGGGGGGAGGGGAGACGGTCCCGGGGGGAGGGGAGAGTGTCCCGGGGGGAGGGGAGGGGAGAGTGACCCGGGGGGAGGGGAGAGTGTCCCGGGGAGAGGGGAGGGGAGTGTCCCGAGGGGAGGGGAGGGGAGGGGAGGGGAGGGGAGTGTGTCCCAGGGGGAGGGAGAGTGTTCCGGGGGGAGGGGAGGGTGTCTCAGGGGGAGTGGAGAATGTCCCGAGGGGAGGGGAGAGTGTCCCGAGGGGAGGGGAGAGTGTCTCGGGGGGAGGGGAGAGTGTCTCGGGGGGAGGGGAGAGTGTCTCGCGGGGAGTGGAGAGTGTCTCGGGGGGAAGGGAGAGTGTCTCGGGGGAGGGGACAGTGTCCGGAGGGGAGGGGAGAGTGTCCCGGGGGGAGGGGATAGTGTCTCGGGGGGAGGGGAGAGTGTCTCGGGGGGAGGGGAGAGTGTCTCCGGGGGAGGGGACAGTGTCTCCGGAGGAGGGGAGAGTGCCTCAGGGGGAGGGGAGAGTGTCTCGGTGGGAGGGGAGAGTATCTCGGGGAGAGGGGAGAGTGTCTCGGGGGGAGAGGAGAGTGACCCGAGGGGAGCGGAGTAGAGTCCCAGGGGGAGGGGAGAGTGTCCCAGGGGGAGGGGAGGAGAGATTGTCCCGGGGGGAGGGGAGAGTGTCCCGGGGGAGAGGAGAGTGCCCGTGAGGCAAGGCAGAGTGTCCCGAGGGGAGGGGAGTGTGTCTCGGCGGGAGGGGAGAGTGTCCCGGGGGGAGGGGAGAGTGTCCCTGGGGGAGGGGACGGGAGATTGTCCCAGGGGGAGGGGAGGGGAGAGTGTCCCAAGGGGAGGGGAGGGGAGAGTGTCCCAGTGGGAGGGGAGAGAGTCCCAGGGGGAGGGGAGAGAGTCCCAGGGGGAGGGGAGATTGTCCCAGGAGGAGGGGAGGGGAGAGTGTCCCGAGTGGAGGGGAGAGTGTCCCGGGGGAGGGGTAAGTGTCTCGGGGGGAGGCGAGAGTGTCCCGAGGGGAGGGGAGGGGAGAGTGTCCCGGTGGGAGGGGAGAGTGTCCCGGGGGGAAGGGAGAGTGTCCCGGGGGGAAGGGAGAGTGTCCCGAGGGGAGGGGAGAGTGTCTCGGGGGGAGGGGAGAGTGTCCCGGGGGGAGGGGAGAGTGTCCCGGGGGTAGAGAGTGTCTCAGGGGAGGGGAGAGTGTCCTGGGGGGAGGGGAGGGTGTCTCAGGGGGAGGGGAGAGTGTCCCAGGAGGAGGGGAGGGGAGAGTGTCCCGGGGGGAGGGGAGAGTGTCCCGGGGGGAGGGGAGAGTGTCTCTGGGGGAGGGGAGAGAGTCCCGAGAGGAGGGGAGAGAGTCTCGGGGGAGCGGAGAGTGTCTCGGGGGGAGGGGAGAATGTCCCGGGGGGAGGGGAGAGTGTCTCTGGGGGAGGGGAGAGTGTCCCAGGGGGAGGGGAGAGTGTCCCGAGAGGAGGGGAGAGAGTCTCGGGGGGAGGGGAGAGAGTCACTGGGGGAGGGGAGAGTGTCCCGGGGGGAGGGGAGAATGTCCCGGGGGGAGTGGAGAGTGTCTCTGGGGGAGGGGAGAGTGTCCCGGGGGGAGGGGAGAATGTCCCGGGGGGAGGGGAGAGTGTCCCGGGGGGAGGGGTGTGTGTGCCGGGAGGAGGGGAGAGAGTCCCGGGGGGAGGGGAGAGTGTCTCGGGGGGAGGGGAGTGTGTCCCGGGGGGAGGGGAGGGGAGAGTGTCTCGGGGGGAGGGGAGAGTGTCTCAGGGGAGGGGAGAGTGTCCCGGGTGGAGGGGAGAGTGTCTCAGGAGGAGGGGAGAGTGTCTCAGGCGAGGGGAGAGTGTCCCGGGGGGAGGGGAGAGTGTCTCAGGGGGAGGGGAGAGTGAACCGGGGGGAGGGGAGGGAAGGGGATAGTGTCCCGAGGGGAGGGGAGGGGATAGTGTCCCGGGGGTGGGGGAGAGTGACTCAGGGGAGGGGAGAATGTCCCGGGGGGAGGGGATAGTGTCCCGGGGGTGGGGGAGAGTGTCTCAGGGGGAGGGGAGAGAGTCTCAGGGTGAGGGGAGAGTGTCCCAGGGGGAGGGGAGAGTGTCCCAGGGGGAGGGGAGAGTGTCCCGAGGGGAGGGGGTGAGTGTCCCGGGGGGAGGGGAGGGGAGAGTGTCCCGGGGGGAGGGGAGGGGAGAGTGTCCCGAGGGGAGGGGAGAGGAAAGTGTCCCGGGGGGAGGGGAGGGGAGGGGAGAGTGTCCCGAGGGGAGGGAGAGTGTCCCGAGGGGAGGGGAGAGTGTCCCGAGGGGAGGGGAGGGGAGAGTGTCCCGGGGGGAGGGGAGAGTGTCCCGGGGGGAGGCTAGATTGACCCGGGGGGAGGGGAGAGTGTCCCGGGGGGAAGGGACAGTGTCCCAGGGGGAGGGGAGAGTGTCCCGAGTGGAGGGGAGTGTGTCTCAGTTGGAGGGGAGAGTGTACCGGGGGGAGGGGAGAGTGTCCCAGGGGGAGGGGAGAGTGTCCTGAGAGGAGGGGAGAGTGTCCCGGTGGGAGTGGAGAGTGTACCGGGGGGAGGGGAGAGTGTCCCGGGGGGCGGGGAGAGTGTCTCGGGGGGAGGGGAGAGTGTCCCGGGGGGAGCGGAGAATGTCCTGGGGGGAGGGGAGAGTGTCTCGTGGGGAGGGGAGAGTGTCCCGGGGGGCGGGGAGAGTGTCCCGGGGGGAGGGGAGAGTGTCCCGGGGGGAGGGGTGAGTGTGCCGGGGGGTAGTGGAGAGTGTCCCGGGGGGAGGGGAGAGTGTCTCGTGGGGAGGGGAGAGTGTCTCGGGGGGAGGGGAGAGTGTCCCGAGTGGAGGGGAGGGGAGTGTGTCCCGGGGGGGAGTGGAGAGTGTCCCGGGGGGAGGGGAGAATGTCCCGGGGGGAGGGGAGAGTGTCCCGAGGGGAGGGCAGGGGAGAGTGTCCCGGGGGGAGGGGAGAGTGTCCCTGGGGGAAGGGGAGAGTGTCCCGGGGGGAGGGGAGAGTGTTCTGGGGGGAAGGAGAGTGTCCTGGGGGGAGGGGAGAATGTCCCGGGGGGGTGGGGAGAGTGTCCCGGAGGGAGGGGAGAATGTCCCGGGGGGTGGGGAGAGTGACCCGAGGGGAGGGCAGGGGAGAGTGTCTCTGGGGGAGGGGAGAGTGTCCCGGGGGGAGGGGAGAGTGTCCCGGGGGGTGGGGAGAGTGTCCCGGGGGGATGGGAGAGTTCCCCAAGGGGAAGGGAGAGTGTCTCAGGGGGAGGGGAGAGACTCCCGGGGTGAGGGGAGAGTGTCCCGGGGGGAGGGGAGGGGAGAGTGTCCCGGGGGGAGGGGAGAGTGTCTCAGGGGAGGGGAGAGTGTCCCGGGGGGAGGGGAGAGTGTCTCAGGGGGAGGGGAGAGTGCCCCAGGGGAGGGGAAAGTGTCCCAGGGGGAGGGGAGAGTGTCCGGAGGGGAGGGGAGAGTGTCCCGAGGGGAGTGGAGAGTGTCCCGAGGGGAGAGTGTTCCGAGGGGAGGGGAGAATATCCCGAGGGGAGGGGAGAGTGTCCCGGGGGGAGGGGAGAGTGTCTCGGGGGGAGGGGAGAGTGTTCCGAGGGGCGGGGCGGGGAGGGGAGAGTGTCCCGGGGGCAGGGGAGAGTGTCCCGGGGGGAGGGGGAATGTCCCGGGGGGAGGGGAGAGTGTCTCGGGGAGAGGGGAGAGTGTCCCGAGGGGAGGGGAGGTGGGAGTGTCCCGGGGGGAGGGGAGAGTGTCTCAGGGGGAGGGGAGAGGAGAGTATCCCGGAAGGAGGGGAGAGTGTCCCGAGGGGAGTGGAGAGTGTCCCGGGGGGAGGGGAGAGTGTCTCGGGGGGAGGGGAGAGTGTCTCGGGGGGAGGGGAGAGTGTCTCCGGGGGAGGGGACAGTGTCTCCGGAGGAGGGGAGAGTGCCTCAGGGGGAGGGGAGAGTGTCTCGGTGGGAGGGGAGAGTATCTCGGGGAGAGGGGAGAGTGTCTCGGGGGGAGAGGAGAGTGACCCGGGGGGAGCGGAGAGAGTCCCAGGGGGAGGGGAGGGGAGAGTGTCCCGGGGGGAGGGGAGAGTGTCCCAGGGGGAGGGGAGGGGAGAGTGTCCCGGGGGGAGGGGAGAGTGTCCCGAGGGGAGTGCAGAGTGTCCCGGGGGGAGGGGAGAGTGTCTCGGGGGGAGGGGAGAGTTTCCCGGGGGAAGGGGAGGGGAGGGGAGAGTGTCCCGGGGGGAGGGGAGAGTGTCTCGGGGGGAGGGGAGAGTGTCTCGGGGGGAGGGGAGAGTGTCTCCGGGGGAGGGGACAGTGTCTCCGGAGGAGGGGAGAGTGCCTCAGGGGGAGGGGAGAGTGTCTCGGTGGGAGGGGAGAGTATCTCGGGGAGAGGGGAGAGTGTCTCGGGGGGAGAGGAGAGTGACCCGGGGGGAGCGGAGAGAGTCCCAGGGGGAGGGGAGAGTGTCCCAGGGGGAGGGGAGGAGAGATTGTCCCGGGGGGAGGGGAGAGTGTCCCGGGGGGAGAGGAGAGTGCCCGTGAGGCAAGGCAGAGTGTCCCGAGGGGAGGGGAGTGTGTCTCGGCGGGAGGGGAGAGTGTCCCGGGGGGAGGGGAGAGTGTCCCTGGGGGAGGGGACGGGAGAGTGTCCCAGGGGGAGGGGAGGGGAGAGTGTCCCAAGGGGAGGGGAGGGGAGAGTGTCCCAGTGGGAGGGGAGAGAGTCCCAGGGGGAGGGGAGAGAGTCCCAGAGGGAGGGGAGATTGTCCCAGGAGGAGGGGAGGGGAGAGTGTCCCGAGTGGAGGGGAGAGTGTCCCGGGGGGAGGGGTAAGTGTCTCGGGGGGAGGCGAGAGTGTCCCGAGGGGAGGGGAGGGGAGAGTGTCCCGGTGGGAGGGGAGAGTGTCCCGGGGGGAGGGGAGAGTGTCCCGGGGGGAAGGGAGAGTGTCCCGGGGGGAAGGGAGAGTGTCCCGAGGGGAGGGGAGAGTGTCTCGGGGGGAGGGGAGAGTGTCCCGGGGGGAGGGGAGAGTGTCCCGGGGGTAGAGAGTGTCTCAGGGGAGGGGAGAGTGTCCTGGGGGGAGGGGAGGGTGTCTCAGGGGGAGGGGAGAGTGTCCCAGGAGGAGGGGAGGGGAGAGTGTCCCGGGGGGAGGGGAGAGTATCCGGGGGGAGGGGAGAGTGTCTCTGGGGGAGGGGAGAGAGTCCCGAGAGGAGGGGAGAGAGTCTCGGGGGGAGGGGAGAGTGTCTCGGGGGGAGGGGAGAATGTCCCGGGGGGAGGGGAGAGTGTCCCGAGAGGAGGGGAGAGAGTCTCGGGGGGAGGGGAGAGAGTCACTGGGGGAGGGGAGAGTGTCCCGGGAGGAGGGGAGAATGCCCCGGGGGGAGGGGAGAGTGTCTCTGGGGGAGGGGAGAGTGTCCCGGGGGGAGGGGAGAATGTCCTGGGGGGAGGGGAGAGTGTCCCGGGGGGAGGGGTGTGTGTGCCGGGAGGAGGGGAGAGTGTCCCGGGGGGAGGGGAGCGTGTCCCGAGAGGAGGGGAGAGAGTCTCGGGGGGAGGGGAGAGAGTCACTGGGGGAGGGGGAGAGTGTCCCGGGGGGAGGGGAGAATGTCCCGGGGGGAGGGGAGAGTGTCTCTGGGGGAGGGGAGAGTGTCCCGGGGGGAGGGGAGAATGTCCCGGGGGGAGGGGAGAGTGTCCCGGGGGGAGGGGTGTGTGTGCCGGGAGGAGGGGAGAGTGTCCCGGGGGGAGGGGAGAGTGTCTCGGGGGGAGGGGAGTGTGTCCCGGGGGGAGGGGAGGGGAGAGTGTCTCGGGGGGAGGGGAGAGTGTCTCAGGGGAGGGGAGAGTGTCCCGGGGGGAGGGGAGAGTGTCTCAGGAGGAGGGGAGAGTGTCTCAGGGGAGGGGAGAGTGTCCCGGGGGGAGGGGAGAGTGTCTCAGGGGGAGGGGAGAGTGTACCGGGGGGAGGGGAGGGGAGGGGAGAGTGTCTCAGGTGGAGGGGAGAGTGTCCCGGGGGGAGGGGAGAGTTTCCCGGGGGAAGGGGAGGGGAGGGGAGAGTGTCCCGGGGGGAGGGGAGAGTGTCTCAGGGGAGGGGAGAGTGTCCCGGGGGGAGGGGAGAGTGTCTCAGGGGGAGGGCAGAGAATTTCCAGGGGGAGGGGAGAGTGTTCCAAGGGGAGGGGAGAGTGTCCCGAGGGGAGGGGAGTGTGTCCCGGGGGGAGGGGAGACGGTCCCGGGGGGAGGGGAGAGTGTCCCGGGGGGAGGGGAGGGGAGAGTGACCCGGGGGGAGGGGAGAGTGTCCCGGGGAGAGGGGAGGGGAGTGTCCCGAGGGGAGGGGAGGGGAGGGGAGGGGAGGGGAGTGTGTCCCAGGGGGAGGGAGAGTGTTCCGGGGGGAGGGGAGGGTGTCTCAGGGGGAGTGGAGAATGTCCCGAGGGGAGGGGAGAGTGTCCCGAGGGGAGGGGAGAGTGTCTCGGGGGGAGGGGAGAGTGTCTCGGGGGGAGGGGAGAGTGTCTCGCGGGGAGTGGAGAGTGTCTCGGGGGGAAGGGAGAGTGTCTCGGGGGAGGGGACAGTGTCCGGAGGGGAGGGGAGAGTGTCCCGGGGGGAGGGGATAGTGTCTCGGGGGGAGGGGAGAGTGTCTCGGGGGGAGGGGAGAGTGTCTCCGGGGGAGGGGACAGTGTCTCCGGAGGAGGGGAGAGTGCCTCAGGGGGAGGGGAGAGTGTCTCGGTGGGAGGGGAGAGTATCTCGGGGAGAGGGGAGAGTGTCTCGGGGGGAGAGGAGAGTGACCCGAGGGGAGCGGAGTAGAGTCCCAGGGGGAGGGGAGAGTGTCCCAGGGGGAGGGGAGGAGAGATTGTCCCGGGGGGAGGGGAGAGTGTCCCGGGGGGAGAGGAGAGTGCCCGTGAGGCAAGGCAGAGTGTCCCGAGGGGAGGGGAGTGTGTCTCGGCGGGAGGGGAGAGTGTCCCGGGGGGAGGGGAGAGTGTCCCTGGGGGAGGGGACGGGAGATTGTCCCAGGGGGAGGGGAGGGGAGAGTGTCCCAAGGGGAGGGGAGGGGAGAGTGTCCCAGTGGGAGGGGAGAGAGTCCCAGGGGGAGGGGAGAGAGTCCCAGGGGGAGGGGAGATTGTCCCAGGAGGAGGGGAGGGGAGAGTGTCCCGAGTGGAGGGGAGAGTGTCCCGGGGGGAGGGGTAAGTGTCTCGGGGGGAGGCGAGAGTGTCCCGAGGGGAGGGGAGGGGAGAGTGTCCCGGTGGGAGGGGAGAGTGTCCCGGGGGGAAGGGAGAGTGTCCCGGGGGGAAGGGAGAGTGTCCCGAGGGGAGGGGAGAGTGTCTCGGGGGGAGGGGAGAGTGTCCCGGGGGGAGGGGAGAGTGTCCCGGGGGTAGAGAGTGTCTCAGGGGAGGGGAGAGTGTCCTGGGGGGAGGGGAGGGTGTCTCAGGGGGAGGGGAGAGTGTCCCAGGAGGAGGGGAGGGGAGAGTGTCCCGGGGGGAGGGGAGAGTGTCCCGGGGGGAGGGAGAGTGTCTCTGGGGGAGGGGAGAGAGTCCCGAGAGGAGGGGAGAGAGTCTCGGGGGGAGCGGAGAGTGTCTCGGGGGGAGGGGAGAATGTCCCGGGGGGAGGGGAGAGTGTCTCTGGGGGAGGGGAGAGTGTCCCAGGGGGAGGGGAGAGTGTCCCGAGAGGAGGGGAGAGAGTCTCGGGAGGAGGGGAGAGAGTCACTGGGGGAGGGGAGAGTGTCCCGGGGGGAGGGGAGAATGTCCCGGGGGGAGTGGAGAGTGTCTCTGGGGGAGGGGAGAGTGTCCCGGGGGGAGGGGAGAATGTCCCGGGGGGAGGGGAGAGTGTCCCGGGGGGAGGGGTGTGTGTGCCGGGAGGAGGGGAGAGAGTCCCGGGGGGAGGGGAGAGTGTCTCGGGGGGAGGGGAGTGTGTCCCGGGGGGAGGGGAGGGGAGAGTGTCTCGGGGGGAGGGGAGAGTGTCTCAGGGGAGGGGAGAGTGTCCCGGGTGGAGGGGAGAGTGTCTCAGGAGGAGGGGAGAGTGTCTCAGGGGAGGGGAGAGTGTCCCGGGGGGAGGGGAGAGTGTCTCAGGGGGAGGGGAGAGTGAACCGGGGGGAGGGGAGGGAAGGGGATAGTGTCCCGAGGGGAGGGGAGGGGATAGTGTCCCGGGGGTGGGGGAGAGTGACTCAGGGGAGGGGAGAATGTCCCGGGGGGAGGGGATAGTGTCCCGGGGGTGGGGGAGAGTGTCTCAGGGGGAGGGGAGAGAGTCTCAGGGTGAGGGGAGAGTGTCCCAGGGGGAGGGGAGAGTGTCCCAGGGGGAGGGGAGAGTGTCCCGAGGGGAGGGGTGAGTGTCCCGGGGGGAGGGGAGGGGAGAGTGTCCCGGGGGGAGGGGAGGGGAGAGTGTCCCGAGGGGAGGGGAGAGGAAAGTGTCCCGGGGGGAGGGGAGGGGAGGGGAGAGTGTCCCGAGGGGAGAGGAGAAAGTCCCAGGGGGCGGGAGGGGAGAGTGTCCCGAGGGGAGGGGAGAGTGTCCCGAGGGGAGGGGAGAGTGTCCCGAGGGGAGGGGAGGGGAGAGTGTCCCGGGGGGAGGGGAGAGTGTCCCGGGGGGAGGGTAGAGTGACCCGGGGGGAGGGGAGAGTGTCCCGGGGGGAAGGGACAGTGTCCCAGGGGGAGGGGAGAGTGTCCCGAGTGGAGGGGAGTGTGTCTCAGTTGGAGGGGAGAGTGTACCGGGGGGAGGGGAGAGTGTCCCAGGGGGAGGGGAGAGTGTCCTGAGAGGAGGGGAGAGTGTCCCGGTGGGAGTGGAGAGTGTACCGGGGGGAGGGGAGAGTGTCCCGGGGGGCGGGGAGAGTGTCTCGGGGGGAGGGGAGAGTGTCCCGGGGGGAGCGGAGAATGTCCTGGGGGGAGGGGAGAGTGTCTCGTGGGGAGGGGAGAGTGTCCCGGGGGGGCGGGGAGAGTGTCCCGGGGGGAGGGGAGAGTGTCCCGGGGGGAGGGGTGAGTGTGCCGGGGGGTAGTGGAGAGTGTCCCGGGGGGAGGGGAGAGTGTCTCGTGGGGAGGGGAGAGTGTCTCGGGGGAGGGGAGAGTGTCCCGAGTGGAGGGGAGGGGAGTGTGTCCCGGGGGGAGTGGAGAGTGTCCCGGGGGAGGGGAGAATGTCCCGGGGGGAGGGGAGAGTGTCCCGAGGGGAGGGCAGGGGAGAGTGTCCCGGGGGGAGGGGAGAGTGTCCCGGGGGGAGGGGAGAGTGTCCCGGGGGGAGGGGAGAGTGTTCTGGGGGGAAGGAGAGTGTCCTGGGGGAGGGGAGAATGTCCCGGGGGGTGGGGAGAGTGTCCCGGAGGGAGGGGAGAATGTCCCGGGGGGTGGGGAGAGTGACCCGAGGGGAGGGCTGGGGAGAGTGTCTCTGGGGGAGGGGAGAGTGTCCCGGGGGGAGGGGAGAGTGTCCCGGGGGGTGGGGAGAGTGTCCCGGGGGGATGGGAGAGTTCCCAAGGGGAAGGGAGAGTGTCTCAGGGGGAGGGAGAGACTCCCGGGGTGAGGGGAGAGTGTCCCGGGGGGAGGGGAGGGGAGAGTGTCCCGGGGGGAGGGGAGAGTGTCTCAGGGGAGGGGAGCGTGGTCCCGGGGGGAGGGGAGAGTGTCTCAGGGGGAGGGGAGAGTGCCCCAGGGGAGGGAAAGTGTCCCAGGGGGAGGGGAGAGTGTCCGGAGGGAGGGGAGAGTGTCCCGAGGGGAGTGGAGAGGGTCCCGAGGGGAGAGTGTTCCGAGGGGAGGGGAGAATATCCCGAGGGGAGGGGAGAGTGTCCCGGGGGGAGGGGAGAGTGTCTCGGGGGGAGGGGAGAGTGTTCCGAGTGGCGGGGCGGGGAGGGGAGAGTGTCCCGGGGGCAGGGGAGAGTGTCCCGGGGGGAGGGGGAATGTCCCGGGGGGAGGGGAGAGTGTCTCGGGGAGAGGGGAGAGTGTCCCGAGGGGAGGGGAGGTGGGAGTGTCCCGGGGGGAGGGGAGAGTGTCTCAGGGGGAGGGGAGAGGAGAGTATCCCGGAAGGAGGGGAGGGGAGAGTATCCCGAGGGGAGGGGAGGGGAGATTGTCCCGAGGGGATATGGAGAGTGTCCCAGGGGGAGGGGAGGGGAGAGTGTCCCGGGGGAGGGGAGAGTGTCCCGAGGGGAGTGGAGAGTGTCCCGGGGGGAGGGGAGAGTGTCTCGGGGGGAGGGGAGAGTGTTCCGAGGGGCGGGGCGGGGAGGGGAGAGTGTCCCGGGGGCAGGGGAGAGTGTCTCGGGGGGAGGGGAGAGTGTTCCGAGGGGCGGGGCGGGGAGGGGAGAGTGTCCCGGGGGCAGGGGAGAGTGTCCCGGGGGGAGGGGGAATGTCCCGGGGGGAGGGGAGAGTGTCTCGGGGAGAGGGGAGAGTGTCCCGAGGGGAGGGGAGGGGGGAGTGTCCCGGGGGGAGGGGAGAGTGTCTCAGGGGTAGGGGAGAGGAGAGTATCACGGGAGGAGGGGAGGGGAGAGTATCCCGAGGGGAGGGGAGGGGTGGGGATAGTGTCCCGAGGGGAGGGGAGGGGAGATTGTCCCGAGGGGATATGGAGAGTGTCCCAGGGGGAGGGGAGGGGAGAGTGTCCCGGGGGAGGGGAGAGTGTCCCGGGGGGAGGGGAGAGTGTCCCGCGGGGAGGGGAGTGTGTACCGGGGGGAGGGGAGGGGAGAGTGTCCCGAGGGGAGTGGAGAGCGTCCCAGTGGAAGGAGAGAGTGTCCCCGGGGGAGGGAAGGGGAGAGTCTCCCGAGGGGAGGGGAGAGTGTCTCAGTGAGAGGGGAGAGGAGAGTGTCCCGGGGAGAGGGGAGGGGAGAGTATTCCGAGGAGAGGGGAGAGTGTCCCGGCGGGAGGGGAGAGTTTCCCGGGGGGAGGGGAAAGTGTCTCGGGGGGAGGGGAGAGTGGCCGGAGGGGAGGGGAGGGGAGAGTGTCCCGGGGGGAGGAGAGAGTGTCCCGGGGGGGAGGGGAGAGTGTCCCTGGGGTAGCGGAGAGTGTCCCGGAGGTAAGGGAGGGAGTCCCGGGGGGAGGGGAGAGTGTCCCGAGGGGAGGGGAGAGTGTCTCAGGTGGAGGGGAGAGTGTCCCGGGGGGAGGGGAGAGTGTCCCGGGGGAAGGGGAGGGGAGGGGAGAGTGTCCCGGGGGGAGGGGAGAGTGTCTCAGGGGGGGGGAGAATGTCCCGGGGGAGGGGAGAGTGTCTCAGGGGGAGGGCAGAGAATTCCCAGGGGGTGGGGAGAGTGTTCCAAGGGGAGGGGAGAATGTCCCGAGGGGAGGGGAGTGTGTCCCGGGGGGAGGGGAGACGGTCCCGGGGGGAGGGGAGAGTGTCCCGGGGGGAGGGGAGAGTGTCCCGGGGGGAGGGGAGAGTGTCCCAGGGGGAGGGGAGGGGAGAGTGTCCCGGGGGGAGGGGAGAGTGTCCCGGGGGGAGGGGAGAGTGTCCCGAGGGGAGGGGAGGGGAGAGTGTCCCAGGGGGTGGGGAGAGTGTCCCGGGGGGAGGGGAGGGGAGTGTCCCGAGGGGAGGTGAGGGGAGGGGAGGGGAGAGTGTCCCAGGGGGAGGGAAGGGGAGGGGAGAGTGTCTCAGGGGAGGGGAGAGTGTCCCGAGGCGAGGGGAGAGTGTCCCGAGGGGAGGGGAGAGTGTCCAGAGGGGAGGTGAGAGTGTCCCGGAGGGAGGGGTGAGTGTCCCGGGGGGAGGGGAGAGTGTCCCGGGGGGAGGGGAGAGTGTCCCGGGGGGAATGGAGAATGTCCCGAGGGAGGGGAGGGGAGAGTGTCCCAGGGGGAGGGGAGAGTGTCCCGGGGGGAGAGGAGAGTGTCCCGGAGGCAAGGCAGAGTGTCCCGGGGGGAGGGGAGAGTGTCCCGAGGGGAGGGGAGTGTGTCTCGGGGGGAGGGGAGAGTGACCCGGGGGGAGGGGAGAGTGTCCCTGGGGTAGCGGAGACTGTCCCGGAGGGAAGGGAGGGAGTCCCGGGTGGAGGGGAGGGGAGAGTGTACCGAGGGGAGGGGAGGGGAGAGTGTCCCGAGGGGAGGGGAGGGGAGAGTGTCCCGGGAGGAGGGGAGGGGTGTGTGTCCCGAGGGGAGAGGACAGTGTGCCAGGGGGAGGGGAGGGGAGAGTGTCCAGAGGGGAGGTGAGAGTGTCCCGGAGGGAGGGGTGAGTGTCCCGGGGGGAGGGGAGAGTGTCCCGGGGGGAGGGGAGAGTGTCCCGGGGGGAATGGAGAATGTCCCGAGGGAGGGGAGGGGAGAGTGTCCCAGGGGGAGGGGAGAGTGTCCCGGGGGGAGAGGAGAGTGTCCCGGAGGCAAGGCAGAGTGTCCCGGGGGGAGGGGAGAGTGTCCCGAGGGGAGGGGAGTGTGTCTCGGGGGGAGGGGAGAGTGACCCGGGGGGAGGGGAGAGTGTCCCTGGGGTAGCGGAGACTGTCCAGGAGGGAAGGGAGGGAGTCCCGGGTGGAGGGGAGGGGAGAGTGTACCGAGGGGAGGGGAGGGGAGAGTGTCCCGAGGGGAGGGGAGGGGAGAGTGTCCCGGGAGGAGGGGAGGGGTGTGTGTCCCGAGGGGAGAGGACAGTGTGCCAGGGGGAGGGGAGGGGAGAGTGTCCCAGGGGGAG